>NC_056750.1:385329348-385399348 GCF_019279795.1 Protopterus annectens
AAAGCAGACTGAAGGAGTACTTTCAGCAGCTTCTGAATAAAGAAAAAACAAAGAAGTTGTGCTTCTCCAGACACATGTATACTTGTGTGCGCATATATATATATATATATATATATATATATATATATATATATATATATATATATATATATATATATATATATATATATATATATATATACCTCCACAAGGTCACGGGTGGTTTGTGCGACGGTCACTTAAGTGAAAGTACAACAGCAAAAGTTCAGAATGTCACTTCACAGACGTTCCAATGGCTAAAGTGTGAATGCACTGTGACATTCAAATAAATAACATCTGTTCGATGTCATGACTCCACAAAGTGAGTTTTAACATCTTGCCACAAACATGTTCTGAAATTTGGTTACCTCGATTGATACCATGCACAATCGCACAAACCATTCTTGACTATATGGAGGTAAACCTAAATATATGTACACATATAGACACATAAATATACTGTATACATATACACAAAATCACTCTCTCCAAGTGTATGCGTGTGTGTGTGTGTGTGTGTGTGTGTGTGTATATATATATATATATATATATATATATATATATATCTATATATCTATACCTATATGCATACGCACAAACATATATATATATATATATATATTTGTTTGTGTCTTTTGGCTTTTCCCGGTTAGGGGTCACCATAGCCGAACTCCGGTCCGCTGATGATTGGCAGTAGAGTTTTACGTACTGGCTTGCCAGGCCTAATGCACAACCTTCAACGAAGGAACGTCCGTTCACACATGTTGCCACACAGAAGATGCTCTAACTGAGAATCGAACGGGCAACGTCTAACTGTGAGACGGCTAACGCTACCAAGTAGCACCACCATCGCTGTATTCTATATATATATATATATATATATATATATATATATATATATATATGTATACATATATAGACACAAACATATAAACACACAGACATGTATACAAACACACACACACACACACATATATATATATATATATATATATATATATATATATATATATATATACACACACACACACACACACACACAGATACCTATCTCAGTAGACGCAAAAGCCATTAGAGATACTCTGTGCAACAACTGGAGAATTATCCAAAGCCCCCAGATTTATACAAGGCACTAGGTTACCAACCAACCTTTTGCTACAAGAAAACTAAGTCACTAAAAACTTTACTCGCAATGAATGGAAAACCTAATTGCAAACCCACACAAGACCCCCCCCCCTTCCAGGCTCCCACCCCTCCCAAAGGCACTGTTGCTGTAAGTATATTTTCACGGGGAGCAGTTTTACCCTAAGGATGAGAAACTTACTTCCTTTAAAGATAGCTATCATTGCCACGTTACCAGCATAGTCTATCTACCAATTTGTTGGCACTTTTATTAGTTTTTTTATTTCTGATGAAGTCCTTTGCAGTATTAAAGAACAAAAGTGCTCAACACAGGTTTGGCCTCTGTGATTTCTTTTCTCACAGTCTATGAAGTTTTGAAAATTATAAGTTTGGCTTCTTTGGTTTTTTTTTCCCCTCAGTATTTTTAGTAAGTATGTATCTGTCTATATATACACGTGTGTGTGTGTGTGTGTGTGTGTGTGTGTGTGTGTGTGTGTGTGTATATATATCTATATATATATATATATATATATATATATATATATATAGATATAGATATATAAGATCGCACTACAGTGGGGAAAGGGGAATATTTGCTTATCCCCACTGTACCACAATCTAAGCAACAGTTTGCTTAGTTGTACAATCAACACTACATGCTGATGTATGACTAAATCTACATGCAAACTGCATGTTGTTTTTTTTTTTCAATAAAATGCACTTTCGCTGAAGTGAATTTGCTCAAGTACGTTTTGATTAAACATACTTTCGATATTCAGACTAGGACCCAGATATATATATGTGTGTGTGTATGTGTGTGTTTTTATATATATATATATATATATATATATATATATATATATGTATATATATATATATATATATATATATATATATATATATATATATATATATATATATATATATATGTGTGTGGACATATATATTAGGATCATAGGAAGTTACTACACTATTGGACCTGAGGCCCTTATAAACCTAGACAAGAATTTAGTGCATGTCGGCACCAAAAGCTCCTGTCCAGCAGGGACACAGGTGGAATCGCAGGGGTGTATTTTATGTTTCTCATCCAGTTATCCAGGTTGCGCTTAAAAACGGATAATGAGGTACTCTGCTTAATGTGGAGAGGGAGCCTGTTCCACAGATGGGGGAGTCTCTGGGATACAAATCTTTCCCGCCAACAAGTTGTATTGATGTCACAGATCAGGTTGAGGTTGCACGTGCGGGTTACATGAGTGGAGCTTGACTTGCAGATTTGCGGCAATCTCATCAAGGCGGGGTCTGAGATTGCTTTGTATGCCAGACAGAGGTCACCTCTGAGAAGTCTGTATGAAACTAAGTAGAGGGACAGGACTTTTAGCCTATCTATGTAGCGTAGATGTTTGAGGTCCTGGATTCTCCTGGTAAGGAACCTCTGTGGTCTCTCCAGATGCTGCATGTGCTTTGTGAGGTACATGCCAAAGGGGGCATTGTACTCAATAATTGGCCTTATAAGGGAAGAATACAGGGATGTTATGACCTCCTTGTCTGTGGATGAGATACCCTTACTTATGAGGTGGGCCATGTAAAAAGCTTTCCGTACAATGGAAGGAACATGGTGGTAAAAAAACCAGGCTGCGATTAACCTGGATGCCCAAATAACTCACGATTGATTGCAGGCTTAGGACACTGTTATTAATGTGATAATATGTGGGCACGTCACTCTCCCCAAAGGGGATGATGATGATGATGATACACTTTTTGTCATTCAGCTTGAGGCCATGTTTCTGGTACCGGTCATTTGTTTAGGTAAGACCCTCTTGAAGGACGTCCACATCACTTGGGGAATTGATGACAGCACCCATACATATACATATATCTATATATATAAATATATATATATATATATATATATATATATATATATATATATATAGATATATATAAATGCATGCACACACACATTATATAGATATATAAATATAGATAGGTGTGGATATACACTATATATATATATATATATATATATATATATATATACATATATATATAGATATATATATAGATATATATATATATATATATATATATAGATATATATATATATATATATATATATATATATGCATGCACACACACATTATATAGATATATAAATATAGATAGGTGTGGATATACACACTATATATATATATATATATATATATATATACATATATATATATATATATATATATATATATATATATATATATATATATATATATAGATAGATAAATATAGATATATATATATTAGATATAGATATATATGCGGACACACACACACGTAAATATAAATAAATAGATATAGGTATCTAAGCTGATTCTTAAATTTGGCTTAGACAGTACCCCCAAGCAGTCTACAGATAAAAACTTCAAGCTCAGTTTCCTTCTTCCAATTAGTTGGGACATGTACCATATCTGGGGCACACTCACCTGGAATCGGTGCATAGTCTCGAGCAACAGGGACCTCTGCTAAACCCTTGGCATTGTCCCTCAATTAAACTACAGTATTACAAAATCCCTCAGATATTCAATCAAGCACTACTATGAGTTCCATTTCCTACGCTCATATGCTGATAACACTCTCCCCAAAGGCATATACCACTGCAGTAATTGTTTAGCTTTCAAATATATTTTTTCTTGCACCTCCTACACTTTCTTACACTGTTCTGTTACAGTTAACTTTAGTGGACACTGATTTCAAGTCATCCTTTGTGGTGTATGCTGGTATTTGTGATGTCTGTAACAGTTTCTACATAGGGAAAACTGCCAGGAAGCTCTTGGATAGAGTACAACAACATTGCATGGCCATCCACAACTTGGATACCAGGAATGCTCTAGGTAAAGACAGCACAGAATGTCCAGTCTTCCAATGTTTTACATTTCTAATAGTGGACCCAATTCCCCAATTCATGGATGATACCAATGGTGTCCTTGAAGTAAGAGAGCTTAGATGGCAGCTACTGTTAAGTGTGGATGGTTATCTCAGGCCTCAATGACCATCTCAACATTAAATGTGCACTCAGAAGGCCTGCTTAGGAGCAGCACTATCAAAGCTTATCTGCTCCATCACTTTAACCAGTCGGAACTCCCCTATGTTTGGACTGGTTATTTCTCCCTCGGTTTACAGCTCCCATTACAACTGTTCCATTTTTGGCTGCTCCCTACCACTGGTTACTGTTACCCTTGTATACATAACTACACTCAGTATTTTGCCACTCCAATGACAACTGTTACAAATTTTGGCAGTTTTCTACTACTGATTACTGTTACCATTGCTTGTATAACGCATTGTGTATATATAAAACTTTGCAATCCTTGCAAGCACTTTATTTCTGATTAAGTTCTTAAATATTAAAGAAAGTGCTAGAAATTCATCTGTTCAGCCTCTTCTTTATTGCCAGGGGAGTATTATTCCATACATTTTATATATATATATATATATATATATATATATATATATATATATATATATATATATATATATATATATATAGACACGCACACACACAGACACACACCTACAAGCATGTATAAGTATATAAGGGATAATCACAGATGAGATGGTATGAAACACACATAACACTGATGGAAGATATCGGCAATTACCATCACTGCCAACTAAGGAAGTGGAAAAATGCAATTGCAAATGCAAACCAACAGGTGACATTTGCAATTTCCAAAACTGAAACAAAATACAATTTTTTTACTTGGGAGCTCTATCCACAGACCTCCTGAAATTCAATATACTAACTCAAGGGTCGCACAACCTCATAGAAAGGAAAAAAAAAAACTTCAGTTATGTAAGTCAATCTGCTGAACTTCAACCATTATGTAGTTCGATCAACTCTACCACTGATGAATATTATCAAAATTTCATCAATCTACAAAATGCATCCAAGAATGAATTGTATAACACAGAAATCACAGAAATATACATATAGCAGTCAACAATTTTTGTGCGTGTGTATAAATATAAATATATATAGATATATATTATGGTTTACAATCAAAAAGTGGAAATGCTGTCAACGAAAATGAGCTGATAGAACATGTGTTTTATCAACGCCTGAAATGTAGTCATGAAAAGATATGGTTTCATATTAGCGAAATGAGTGCACATTCATTAATATGAAGTCGATGTTTTGAAATGAGATCAAGGTATAGTGCAGATTGGCAAATGTTACCTTTTCCTTACTGTAGTGTTACCTCAGAGTTGTTATATAAATTATGCAGGGGAGTGTAGGAGGTCTTGCTCCCCTGCAAAAATGTTAACAGTAACGCAGACTTTCTACATTGGAACGTCCAGTGTTTGAATGTCGATTGCCATGGTTACTATTTCCCACATTTTCAGCAATTCATTATTACCAAAATCGGATAAACAAGTCGGTAATTTTGTTGAAAACTGTTTTCAGTTTCAAAATTTTGATATTAAACCATATGAATGTCAGAAAGAGTTGCATTGTGTTTTTGTAGACTTAGAGAAAGCATATGACAGGGTGCCTAGAGAGGAGTTGTGGTATTGTATGAGGAAGTCAGGAGTGTCAGAGAGGTATGTAAGAGTGGTACAGGATATGTACGAGGGTAGTGTGACAGCGGTGAGGTCTGCGGTGTGAGTGACGGATGCATTTAAGGTGGAGGTGGGGTCACATCAAGGATCAGCTCTGAGCCCTTTCTTATTTGCAATGGTGATGGACAGGTTGACAGATGAGATCAGACAGGAGTCCCCATGGACTATGATGTTTGCAGATGACATTGTGATCTGTAGTGAGAGTAGGGAACAGGTGGAGGAGACCCTGGAGACATGGAGATATGCTCTAGAGAGAAGAGGAATGAAGGTCAGCAGGACTAAGAATATATGTGTGTGAATGAGAGGGAGGACAGAGGAATGGTGAGGATGCAAGGAGTAGAGGTGGCAAAGGTGGATGAGTTTAAATACTTGGGGTCAATTGTTCAGAGTAACGGTGAGTGTGGAAGAGAGGTGAAGAAGAGAGTACAAGCAGGATGGAATGGGTGGAGAAGAGTGTCAGGAGTTATTTGTGACAGACGAGTACCTTGTAAGAGTGAAAGGGAAGGTCTACAAGAGGGTAGTGAGACCAGCTGTTATATGGGTTGGAGACAGTGGCATTGACAAAAAGGCAGGAGTTTGAGCTGGATGTGGCAGAGTTAAAGATGTTAAGATTTGCACTGGGTATGACGAGGTTGGACAGGATTAAGAATAAGTATATTAGAGGGTCAGCCCAGGTTGGAATGTTTGGAGACAAAGCCAGAGAGGCAAGATTACGTTGGTTTGGACATGTGCTGAGGAGGAATGCTGAGTATATTGGTTAAAAGATGCTAAGGATGAAGCTACTAGGTAACAGGAAAAGAGGAAGGCCTAAGATAAGGTTTATGGATACGGTAAGAGAGGACATGCAGGTGGTTGGTGTGACAGAGCAAGATGCAGAGGACAGGAAGAAATGGAAACAGGTGATCCACTGTGGCAACCCCTAACGGGAACAGCCGAAAGAAGATGATATATATATATATATATATATATATATATATATACCCACAACCCCTTTTTCCCCATTCTTGTACATGGGGGTTGGGCTGTCATTCCAACAGTGACAAGCATCTACAGCCAAAGTTTACACTGCCTTATGGCTAGCCCTGTCACAGTAGTTCTTTCACACCATACATTCGCACACTAACTCATACCTATGGCAAGATTAGAGAGTCTAATCTACGTATATCATGTCTTTTGAATGTGGGAGGAAACCAGAGCACCCAGAGGAAATCCACATGAGCCAGGCTGGACATGCAGACTCTGCAGAGAAGGCACCCCTGCTGGGAAACGAACTGGAGAATCTTTTGCTGTGAGGTGACAACATTATCTACTGTGCCACTGTGCAGCCCACATATATATGGTAGCCAACAACATTTTATCTTCTAGCTTCAAATGTGTACAAGGGCACAGCAACAATACTGAAATATATAACTGCAGATTTTTCTATTAAAAAATCTGTATAAGACTACCCTATGACATCAATACATTTTTAAATATAGATTACGTTGATTTTGGTTTCATTGCACAGTTGTAATACAGTTTTACTGTAATAGCTTCTTTTTGTGTGAATGCCTTTCAGATGTGGTACATTTGCATATCAGATCATAGAGAATTATTGGTGGATCTCTGCTTGTAACAAGAAAATACAGTGGTTGAAGCCATGTTTAGCTTTTTACTTACATAGACTTGCAAATGCCATTGCACTATACTGGAGATAAATGGAAAAGGTGGTGCCATTGGTTTGGCCAAGATGCACATGGACATAATTTGAGATTTTCACATTGCATCAACGTTTATTACTTTGATGCAGGCAGTTGATTGATTATGTGCATCTTGTTAAGTTTCAACAGTGTAATGTAATCTTTCTGTTTGACTTAGACTGCTAGAAGTTCACAGCACCATGGGATAAAGGAATTTGCCTCCCATCCTCATCAATGTTGTGTGGTCTCACGGCTGGTATGTTTAAAGTAATGGGAGTTTGAAAGGTTTTTTTTTTGGGGGGGGGAGATGTGCCTTGCAAAAATAGAAGTGTTTGTGTGACATTCTGTTAAATATTTTTTGCTATATTGGACAGCCAATTTAGTGAAATCAGCTATTCAATACAGACCCAGAAAATGGTGCATGAGAATGAGCTAGCAAAGAATAATTACTGCATATTTCCGGGGTGAAACAATTTGCATTCGTTTTATACGATCACAATCAATAAATCATTGCCCCAGAAGAAGGATGTGACTCTAAGAAGTATCATATTTTCAATACTGGTCTTAAAAAAAACCTGCTAGATAAACGTATAATGGATTAAGTCATGATGGATCCAGTTTCACCAAATAATCTAAGTCAGAAGAAAGCTAAATGTAATAAAAATAGACTGCCCATGTTTTCTAGATCATTGCACTTCTCAGTAGATAGAGAGTACAGTAAGCTGAAAAGTTGTTATTGATTGAACACTTTATTTTAAATCACTGCTGAGACCCTTAAGCTTTAAAATAAAATAATCTGACTATGCTGTATACATGGACAGAACCCAGACTGTAGGCCAATACATTTGGGTTTATTTTGGAAGCATGGACACTAAAGGAGATGACTGTGGTGGGATTAAGAGGATGAAGCTGTCAAAGATATAGTCAGAAGCACTCTTTCAGTTAACAAAGGTGGTAGTGGCAGCCATAAGAGGTATATGGGCACAGATTACAAAAAATTGCACTACGCTTCAGGGCTGTGACAGAAGGGAAGTGGTCATTTGTGGCACCCAAGATGTTGTAGATGGGTAAAACATCTGGCAGCCACTAAATGGAAAGGAAGGTTAGGGACAGCACAGCATGTCCACATCTGTCAGGAAAGATAGCACTAGAATGAGGCTGTCTCATATTCCCATTTGGTCAACTGAAGTCATGTCTTCACCCTCCTCAATTATCCCCTAACTTGGGAAGTGGTTCCAGTAGTAAACCAATGGTGAGATCAGAGCTGGGGGCAGTGAGATTACAGAAGGAAAAAGTTTAAGAAGGTGAGAACCAGGAGGTGGGAGAAGTAAATGTTTATATAAAATGTACCCTGTAAGAATTTTAATTAGTTAAGCATTTCTGTATTGTCATATATATTTTTTCTAAAAAATGATTAAGTGGGACATGTTCAAATGCTCAGCTCATGAGAAGTTATAAATTATGTAGGAGTTTGAGACTGTAGCTGTATAGTGATATGTGGGAGCTAGAAAGAATGCTACAAGATATTTAAAGGTCATTTATTGGAAAAAATAAATAAAAATTCCTCTGCAGACTTGCATTAATGAATCAGTAAAATTCTGACTGTCAGAAACCAGTACGTAAGAGCTGACCAGTTTTGTTCCACTTAAAGAATGTGCATTCTGATCGAATTTGAATGACTTGCGTTACAGAAGAGTAATTTTTCATGTACTTTGAGAACATCATCAAGCACTACAGCAGCTACCTCCGATTTTGTTTCTAAGTGAGCAACTACTGGTTTACTTCAAATGGCTGAGAATGACAAACGAGTTTCAGAAAATGTTTTTTCTTCCTCTCCTGATGAGAATGAGTTTCCTTCAGGTTACCCAACAAATATATGTGATGATGTGCCAGAACCAAAATATCTCTGCTGTAACTGCAAAAACATCTTAAAAAAGGCTCAGCAAACATTATGTGGGCACCGTTATTGCTTTGCTTGTCTCAGCTGGCTTGTCAGGTAAGACGTTGCACTGATGTGGTCTTTCATTACAGAGAATAATTTAATTTTGTCATGAAAAGAGATCAAGCTATCTGATATACATGCATTATTGATTACAGCATTTCAAAGAATGATGTCAGAAGATGGTATAATCCAGTATAAACAAAAGGGATATACATAATTATGAAAGGAAAAGGGAAATGAGGTGAATAGCTTGATAATATAAAAAGGCGTGCTGGGTGTAATTGCAATGAACGGGCTGTTAACTGAAGTTCATTATAGTGTATGCAAACAAACACATTATGAAAAATGCCAGTGCATTTTACTACATCAGTTTCCTTTCCTAATAGATATGAAGAAATTCTGCATCTACAAAGGAAAATACATATATCAAAAAGAAGCAGCAGACAAAACAAAAAAAAAAATACTGAGTACATTTAGTTTCCATTTTCTATCAGATGTTAGCCACTCATTGCAAATTTAATGGTGATGTGACTAGCTAATATATATTTTGTTGGTGGAAAATGTTGGTCCAGTGCTATTTATGAGTATAATCTAAAATTAATTATCATAACAGACTGTGCAGTGAGAACATAAGATGCAACATTTATTTGACACAATTTTTAAGCAAGGAAACTGTTTTTATTATAGTCATTAACATTACAGACAGACAAGTCACACATCATTAATAGTGATGCTTTCAACCACATTTTTATTTTCTTCTAATGATATACTATATTTATATATATCTATATCTATATCTATATATATATATATATATATATATATATATATATATACACACACACACATGCGTATGTTTGTGTATAGGTGTGTATGTGTATAAATATACTCTCTCTCTCTCTCTCTATATATATATATATATATATATGTGTGTGTGTGTGTGTGTGTGTGTGTGTGTGTGTGTGTGTGTGTGTGTGTGTGTACAGACTTGCTTAATGTACAATTTATATCCTATGTTATAAGGAGTTTTTAACATAGTAGTTTATGTTTTCTAACTTGATTTAGTTCTAGTACATATAAGGTTAAACTGTTTGCTATTAGTGCACTGAGTCAACATGCGACTTACTCTGACTTCCTCATTATATTTAGCCTGTGGTATGTGCTACTTCCTGGCTTTGTAGTCAGTAAGTTAATAAAAAAAAATAGCTGAGACTGTAATGAAGTGCCAACAATATTAGTCACCTAGTTTGTATAACTTCCTGTTCATTCTAATACATTTAGAATGAAAATCATTCTTGATAGTTTTACTCATTTCTTCACCGTGCAAGAATGAATATATGCTGGAATAAAGACTACAGCAGTCTAAGTGAAACTAGAAATGTGTAACTCAGGACGTTGTTAAGGCATTACCATTTAGATTTTTTATGCACTAGGTGCTAGGTTTGATACAGAAAAGCAAGTTAATTCCTCCTACATTAGTATAGAAATATTATTTTGAGTGTTCCTAATCTTCAGTGATCCATGTACAAACTATGAATTACTTTTATACAATTTAGGACTGAAAATCTTTGAATCTGAAGATATAAAAATACTATAAGTAGTATTATTAATATCTGCAAACCATTTGAACTACAAGACAAAAAATT
The DNA here is from genome assembly GCF_019279795.1 of Protopterus annectens. NCBI lineage: Eukaryota > Metazoa > Chordata > Ceratodontiformes > Protopteridae > Protopterus > Protopterus annectens. The sequence goes on from NC_056750.1 coordinate 385,340,367, forward strand.
ATCACAACAAATTCAGACACACTCCCACTGAACTATCCTCTTGAGACAGTAGTTTACTTCAAGAGCTACCTTTCCCAAGAAACCCGTTCCTTTAATGCCCACATTTCGAGAATACTATATCATGTACTTTATTTTACCTGTAGTATACCTTATTGTTTAAATTATACAAATTTGCAGAGGCTTTATACCATCTTTTATTCAATTCCATACCCTCTCCACATTATTACAGTATAATATACTTTGGTGAAAGTGACCAGTAGTAAATTATAATTATTTGTTTACCCAATTTCTGTATTCTGTTATTTATCTGAAATTTGTTTCACTAATGATTTCCCATATGATGAATGAGTGCAGGTCTTGTGAAAACCAAGGTATTGCTTGAGGCTGATCTAGATTTAGATTCTATTCAGTTTAGGCAATCATTACCTTTTAATGTAGGTTTTATAAAGCTCCCTTGTGCAACCCACAGTGTGTTTCACTTCCTTCTAAACACCACTAGCCCATGTCATGTTCCAATAATGTTTTTATGTAAAGTGGGCACAGCTTAAGATTTCTTCAAGCAACATCAAATAAATCATGAGAGATATGGTTTTGGCCATAAAGTCCATGAACAAGTGTGCAGGTTACAGACAAAGGAAAAATGATTACCACACTCAACATTTGTTCTCTGTAGGTTCTGGCCATAACAAGAGTATGAAAATGCTGCAAGCTCAAACCACAAAATTAAAATGTTTACCGGCTTTGAATTCCTACTTAATGAAGAAACATTTAAAAATTTCTAGAGCAGAAATCAATCAAGAAATATTTTATCAAGCCCAGGGATCAGAAAAAAACTGGAAAAATGAATGAGATTATCCCCAAAAAGCTATAAGTGTACACAGGCAAAGAAAACTCAAGTCCTTGTATCCTGATAAGGGTAGTGCCTCTATAGGTGCTTCAGGGGTGGACAAATCTATCAGAGCAACTCCAAAATAGTTATTTGAAGCCAGCCAAAGCAGTATTAAGAGGACCTCCAATGACATTGGTGTTCAAAAATACATAATGGAGGCAACTTCATGCTACTTACCCCTTCTACAGTGCATAATCCTGGATGTTAAGAAGGTACAGCAGTGTGACAGTATCACAGCAGCATAACTTACCATCAAAACAATAAAACAGGCTATCTGGTCTTCCACAGAAAAAAAGAAAAAAAAAAAAAGCAGAACAGCGGTTAACTTGAAGAAGTAAAATTACTTAAATATATATAAATCCATCCATATTTGGTTGTATGTACATTTCACCGAATGACAAATGATGGAATCCAAAGAGTTTAAAGTCCTTTCAGCTGAATGACCATTTGACTGAGATCCATTTCACTGACTATGGCATAGCTGCATATGGTTCTGTAAATTAGAAGTAGAATATGTAGAAGTACGTGAAGTAGCTTTATACGTTGACTGGTGTTACCTATGCATAATCACTTCTGGTATGGTTTCTGTTTGTGTGTTGACAGCGATTCCCTCTGTGTGGTATTTTTATTTTTCCACCCAGTTGCTCAACCATGGACTTAGAATAGTAGGGGGGGTATGGTTGTGCCCCACTCCCAAAAAAATCTCTTTGAAATATTTTCCCTTGGGTGATTTTTACTGTCTGACATCTCAGTTATATAGAATTTAATTAAAAGGTGTTTCAATGAAATGGGATTTTTATTGATATGATTTAAGTCATTTGGAATTTGGTCAAATGGGCACGCAACCAAGTAGTGTATGCTCCTGGAAATATATAACTTTAGTTTACATAACAGACTTACGGACTACCTCTGCATGACGTCCCACTGACCTCATATTTCAGAATCATATGATTCCAAAGTTTGCAACAAAACTCCAGGATTTCTCTCCCCAGTAAATATTTGGGATGGGCACCACATAAAACTTAAAAATATCAGAATTCTCTTCAGTTTAATATACAATGTTACGACTATGTGCTGTTAGATCTAGACCCTGAGCAAGTAGGTTTGATTCCCCATCCTGGTCTCATTTACCTACTGTGTGACTCTAAGTTAATTAACCAGATGCTGCCCCTAAAAGGGGACTGCGTGTCTAATGGGCTTGCCAAGATAAATTGTATTTCTGTGTCTCTTTTATATGCATCGATAACAATTTAGTGATTCACAATGTAACAAACTTGAAATGCTCTATAATCCTCTTTCTAATAGATCTTTTGATCTGTGAAATACATCACTTAACTAAGACACAACTGTAAATTAAAAGATGAACATAGGGAGTATAACAAGGAAACATTTTCAATAAAATGCTGATTGCCATTTAAATCTCCTTTTAACACCCTTCTACACATGATATGCCCATGACAGATTCCTTTATTCACCCCATTTTTCTGTTCAGTGGGGGGAAAAATACTATTAAGTTTGAAAGAGATAACTGAACCTTTTTATATATAAAAATGGGCTGTATCAATAATAGGATTTGAGCATCTCATTAGCAAGCAAGAGGTTCATTTTAAGCATAGCCAAATTTAACATCCTAAAGGTAATCAGACCCTGCATCTTGTGTCTATGAGATAAGTACCCTAACCATTATGCCAACAATGAAGTTGAACATGTGTGTGAACTGAGGATGTTTAAACAACAGACCTTCATTGGTACTTCCAAAGGAAATTTATAAACAAAGTAAAAAGAAGCCTATCTCCTTTTCCCATCTAAAGGTGATCTTTTTTTTGTTGTGCACGTGTGCATGTACATCATGTTATTTCAGTCACAAAGATGCTTCTACAAGGCCTGCAAGATCAAAGCAAATGAATACAAATCAAAGATCAAAGCATAGAAGTATTAAAATTAATACATGTTTAACATGATGTGCCACCAAATAAGCCAACTTTAACATTAATACTAGTGAGGAGGTATGCTATTCAGAATATTTATACTCTTAGAAAATCTGTCCCATGCAACTTTTCTGAGACTATTTTAAAATGCATTACACTTGTTTCCCCATTATTACAAAGTACAAAGCAAGCTATCTTAGCTCCACTCATTAAAATCTGTTTCCCACATCCTATCCACATTAAATGTACATCATACAGAACAGAACTTGTAGACTGTAGCAGTGGTATAGTACAACATGCAGCACATACAGAATTTTGCATCTGAAAAATAAGACCATGTTGCTGTTCCAAATGTTATTTAATCCTGATAATTTCAAATGTTGTGCTGTTTCCCTGTAATCAAACTGCAAAGCAGTTACACTTCCACTTGATAAAATATCCCTGTCTGCGTTAATTACTGCAGACAAAAAAATCTGCAGGTTGCATTACTTGTAGGATGCACAGCTCGAACAATGCACAGAAAGATGATTGCAGATGTGCAAAATAACGTGAAATATTCTTTATATTTCCCTTGTCTATTGTTTTATATATATATATATATATATATATATATATATATATATATATATATATATAAAACAAATTTACACTATCTGCTTTTACTGTATTTGTGTTTCTTCCTACTTTATTACCTTATTTTGTTATTGCCTCTTCTTAAAAGTACTCAGTTGTGTTTATTCTGCAGTATTTATTACTGCTTGGTAGTAGCCTGATTAAATTGTAACTGTTAATTCTAAGTCTTTTTGGTCAAAGCACTTGGGCTTCAGACCAGTTGTTTACATTAAGAAGGCTTGTGGTCTGCACTGTTGCGACAGAACAGGTAGCTTACATCCTTCTAAGTTGGGAATTGCTGATTGAAGGCTCAGTATCTGTTATTCTAAAAGTGTATTAGTTCTGGTTTAAGCACTTGGGCTCCAAGCCAGTAATTTTACATTAAGAAGGTTTGTGGTCTGTACTCTTGTGGGAGGAGAGGCTAGATTCTGAGCTGGGAATTTCTGGTTAAAGGCTTACTGTGCCTGATTATTTGAACTGTTTTTCTGATATTGGTGCACCTTGTCTGCTGTAGCATAGACTAGATTCAGGCCTGCTGAATCTAGCTTTGTTTGCATAACCTGAGCACTAATCCATTTGGAGAAGGTTCCCTTGCACCCTAGTGGCAGGGGTGTGCGGTTAGAACTTGTCATATTGAAGAGTGCTGGAACAGGGCTCAGTTTTTAATTTTTTTTTATTGGTTAATTGGGTAATTTGTTTAAATCAGTTTGCTCGTTTTCTATTGTTATAAAAAAATAAATTAAAAAATTGCACTTTATAGTTTCATAGTTTCATAGTATAGTACTAGGCTATCTGCCCTGGGGCATTTGTAAGCCTAGCCATAGTGATGTGGCTTTTGCCACCCCATGAAATGGTACAAAAATTGTACAGAATAAATTTAGAATACTGTGCCTCTGTCTAGTAGTGACACAATGAAGGTCCCCTTATATAATAGAATTAGTTTACTGTGCCCCTGTCTAGTAGTGACACAGATGTGACCCCTGGGGTAAACTTATGATCTCCCATCCACTCATTAAGATTTCTCTTGAAAAGAGTCAGTGAGGGGCTCTGCCTAATACGAACTGAGATCCTGTTCCAAAGCATGGGAAGCCTCTGGGTTATGAATCTATCCCTCCAGCATGTCCTATTCATACTTGTGTCGAGGTTAAGTCTTTAGCTCTCGTGGTCCTGATGGATTTGGATTTTTTGAGGTGGAGCATGTCCATCAGATCCTGATTGGACATGGCCTTGTACGTCAGGCAGAGATCACCTCTGAGCAGGTGGTATGCTACTGAATAGAGCTGAAGTTTCTTTAGTCTGGCAGAATAAGACATATGTTGGAGACCCTTGATCCTCTTGGTGAGGTACTTTTGTGGTCTCTCCAGCTGTTGCAAATGCCGGGTGAGGTACATACCAAATGGGGCATTGTACTCAATCATGGGTCTGATGAGGGAGGAATATAGGGGTACAATGACATCCTTGGATCTGGATGTGAATCCCTTCATGATGAGGTGTGCAAGGTAGAATGTTTTTCTAACCACTTTGGCAACGTGGGTGTCAAATGAGAGGTCACTGTCGACTTGGGTCCCTAGGTCTCTGATTACTTTTTCCATACTCAGTGGGTTGCTGTCTATGTGATAATCTGTGGGTACTTTGTTTTTCCCAAAGGGGATGACTATACATTTTTTGGCATTTAGTTTAAGGCCGTGACTCCGGCACCAGTTGTCCGTTTCTGTGAGACCTTTTTGTAGGATGTGTGTGTCTGCTGGTGTATCGACTATGGCGACTAGTTTGCAGTCATCTGCGAACTTTGTCAGCCACAGCCCTCCCATGTTTGCTTTAACATCTGAGAAATAAATGCCGAACAAGAGGGGTCCCAGGACAGATCCCTGTGGGACACCACTTGTGACTGGCTTTGAGTCTGACATTGCTCCAGCAATTTTAACTTTATGGGTTCTGTCCTTTAGCCAGTTTGCAACCCATCTAGTGACATAAGGGTTTACTTTTAAGCTGTTGAGCTTATCTATGATGCCCGAGTGGGGTATTGTGTCGAAGGCCTTAGCCAAGTCCAGGTATGCTGTATGGACTGCTTTGCCCTCATCAATGGCTCTAGTGACTGTTTTGAAAAAGTCAACCAGGTTTAAAAGGCAGGATCTGCCCTTTACAAAGCCAAACTGGGTGGGGTCAAGTGTCTGTAGGTCCCCTATGTCTCTGTTTATGAGTTCCATAATGATTCTTTCCATAGCTTTGCAGACCAGGCTGGTTAAGCTTATGGGGCAGTAGTTTCCAGGGTCTGTAGAGGCACCCCCCCTTGTGGAGTGGGACCACTGTTGCTGTATGCCAGTGTTCAGGTACATATCCCAAAGTAAGGCTAAGGTTAAATATCATTTCTATGTGTGGGTTTAGCTCCTCTTGGAGTTCACGTAACACGCAACCCGGGATACCGTCAGGTCCCATTGATGCTGTGTTTTTTGCTTTGTTTAGGGCAGTTCTCACTTGGAGATCTGAGATGACAGGGAGATTACATTCAGCTGGGATAAGTATTTCTTCTTTTGGGGGTGAAGGAGAGGAGAAATTTGCACTGAACCTGTCAGCCAGAATGTTGGCAATATCTGTGGGTTCAGTGTATTTTATGTTGTTGTGAACCAACTCTGAGCATATCTGAGGGTTTCCACCCAGGTTTCTAACATAGTTGAAGAAGGCTTTGTGGTTATCTTTAGTGTCCTTAGTGATTTTTCTCTCAAAGTTGGCCTTGGATGTTTTTATGAGAGAACGTAGTTTTCTGCTAATGTTGATCAGAGATGTCTTCCCTTCATGGGATTTTGCTCTGACATGCAGTAGCTTCCTTCTTTTGTTATACAATTTGTTTATGGCTGAGGTCCACCAGACAGGATGCTTACCTTTGGTGGAGAGGGACTTGGATTTGTTTGGGATTGCATGATCCATGCATTCTTGGAGATGTCCATAAAAAGCATTTGTGAAGGATTTGGCATTGTGGGATGTGGTATCCACTGGCACAGTGGGCTTAAAGGATACCATCTCAGTTTTAAGAAGAGTGAAGTCTGCTTTTGAGAAGTTTTTCACGGTGGTCTTTTGTGCTGGGGGTGGAGGTGGGATATGTACATCCAGGGTGATTAGTTTGTGGTCAGGTCTCACTAGTGAGGGGTATACTTCCAGTGTGGAGTATTTTGTCCCCATGTTTGTGATGATCAGGTCTAGTATATTATCTCCCCTAGTGGGAGAGGTGACTAGTTGTTCCAGTGCATTTGAATTTATGAATTCCAGGAACCTTTGGGCTAGGGTATTAGGGCTAGAATAATGGACCCAATCTATATTTGGGTAGTTGAAGTCTCCTAGTATGATGGTATTTTGTGATACATTCATATCCTCCAATGTCTTCAGGAAGGCTGATTGGGGTTCTTGAGATTGGGAGGGTGGTCTGTAGCATGCTACCAGTTGTATAGCAGTTTTGCCTATGGTTAGTTGCACCTGTATGGTCTCTGATGCTTCATGTGTTGCTACTAACCTGGAGGTGTGGGTGTCCTTGATGAATATGGACACTCCCCCTCCCTTTGTGGTTCGGCCCGGGTTTTGGGGCCGAAAAGCATGATACGAGGTATAGCCTGGTAGCGCTGGGGTGCTTTTACTATAATTGTGTTTCTTCCCACTTTATTACCTTATTTTGCTTGTGCTTCTTCTTAAAAGTACTTAGTTGCATTTTTCTGCTGAAGTTATTACTGCTTGGTAGTAGCCTGATTAAATTGCAACTATTATTCTAAGCCTTTTGGTTTAAGCAGTTGGGCTTCAGACCAGTGGTTTTACATTAAGAAGGATTGGGGACTGCATTGTTGTGGCAGGCTTACATCCTTCTAAGTTGGGAATTGCTGATTGAAGGCTCAGTGTCTGTTATTCTAAAAGCGCATTAGTTCTGGTTTAAGCACTTGGTCTTCAGGCCAGTTATTTTAAATTAAGAAGGTTTGTGGTCTGCATTCTTATGGGAGGAGAGGCTAGATTCTGCCCTTCTGAGCTGGGAATTTCTGGTTTCTTTCTGAAATTTGTGCACCTTGTTTGCTTTAGCCCAGAAGTTAGTAGTTTATTGGCCATTTTGGGGTAATTTATATCGCTTTCATTAAACTGCTATAAAAACTGCATTTGCGTCGTTTTGCGTGCTGGGCAGCTAGGGTTAAACGATTCCCAGCTCCACGAAGTGTACTCTTCAATTTTTCCCTTGGAACTAGACAAACTTTCAACTTAAGCGTTCAAACTATTAATTTCACAGCCCAGCACTTGCTCAAAACTCATAGCAAGCACTAATTAACCCTAGCATTAGACCCCTGTACTGTCCAGAAGGACAAGGCTCTTTAATCATCCCTACCAGCCAATTAGTAAAACAGCTCACTTTAACTATTCAGGCATGTCAAAAGGGCAGTTTCAGGTGTACTCTCCAGTCCAACTGGTGAATCTGGGAATTTTGAGGCAATGTTACAACTGCCTCATGTACACAGACAACCCTCTCCTCCTACCACCACTAATATATGCGAGAGATGCAATTATACAGCCAAATTGGAGGCAACGCTCTCTCAACCCAAGACTGGAACTGACAGTCAAGAGGAGAAGGAAAATACTTGCAACATACCACCAGTCTCACATAGACCTACTAAACTAACACCGGCAAATGACACACATAATTACATGAAAACATACTTGGAGGCTCTTAATAAAAATCTGCAAAAGCAACAGAGACCTCCAAAGCAGACACCCAAGCAACCTCTACACCCCATCAAAAACCATGAAACACATACTTCACATAATCAGTGTGCCACACAATCACAGCCCTTAAGGCAAACTAACATGCCCAACACACTAGTAATAGGTGACTCTATAGTCAGGCACACTGATGTCCCAACTAACTAGGCTGGACAAGGAGAAGGTTGCAGTTAGCTGCATGTCGGGCACCAAGATCTGCCACATAACACAAGCACTCAGGTCACTCCAGAACAAGTACAAATATGACTCTGTCATTGTCCATGTTGATGTGAATGACCTGAGACATACCTCCCTGGCCTACATGAAAAAAGACATGGAAGAGCTCTCTGATCACGCAGCCCAGGCCGATATGACCCTGACCAGCATCCTGCCCTCACCAGGAATGATGCCACAGTATAAAGAAAAAAAATATCAATTTCAACAATTGGCTAAGTTTCTGGTGTCATTCAAAGGGGATCCAGTATCTGTCCACCTAGGATGACATGCTCGACAAGCCAAGTTGCTTCACAAGAGATGGCTTGCACCTGTCACCCTTAGGCTTTTGAATATTGGCCAAGGCTTTTGCAGCCCCATAGTGCCATTTTAGACAAACCCACAACCGTAAATAGCACAAGTAACCAAAAATTGAGGGTAATGCTACTCCACGCCAGAAGTCTAAACCTCAAAATGCATGCACTCAAGGCACTCCTCAGTATGGAGAACATCTATATCTGTGCAGTAACAGAAACCTAGTTTAAGGCTCTAGAGAGCACCCCAGCACTACCAGGCTATAACTCATGCCCTACTTTTCAGCCACAGAACCCGGACCGAAACACAAAAGGCGGGGGTGTATCCATATTCATCAAGGATACCCACACCTCCAGGTTAGTGGCACAGCACAATGCCTCAGAAATCATTCATGTGCAACTAACAATGGGCAAAACTGCAATTCAAATTGTAGTTTGCTACAGACCACCCACCATGACCCCAGACCCCCATTCTGCATTTCTGGAGACACTGGAAAATATGAAGGTCCTACCAAACGCCCTAATATTGGGTGATTTCAATTACCCAAACATTAACTGGGAAAACTACTCAAGTACTAACTCCCTTGCCCAGTGCTTCCTAGAATTTATAAACTCGAACGCCCTGGGTTAACTGGTCATCACCCCCACCAGAGGTGACAACATATTGAACCTGGTCATCACCAACATGGGCGACTGGTGTTCTACACCGGAGGTCAACCCTTCACTGGTTAGATCAGACCATAGACTAATCACTCTGGATATCCACATTCCGCCCCCACCCCCAATCAAGGAAACCACCGTTAAAAATTTTTCAAAAGCAAACTTCATGTTACTTAAGACCGAGGTGGAAAGGTTCACAGTTCCCATGCTAAAGGACAATGCTGTCCAAGCTGATGAATCCCTTACAAAGGCACTCTATGAGCACCTGCAAGAATGCATGGATTGTGCTATCCCAAGCAAAACCAAGACTCACTCCTCCAAGAAAAGGAAACCAGTCTGGTGGACCCCTGCCATAAATAAGCTATACAATAGAAGGAGAAAACTAGTACAGAAAAGAGTAAAATCCCAAGAAGGAAAGACATCCCTGATCAGTATCAGCAAGAAACTACAATCCCTCATTAAATCATCCAAGGCTAGCTTTGAAAGAAAAATTGCCAAGGACTCCAAAAATAACCACAAAGCGTTCTTTAGCTATGTCAAGAACCTAAGTGGAAACTCTCAGATCTGCTCTGAGTTAATGCAGAATGGCACAAAATACACTGAACCAACTGATATTGCCAACATTCTGGCAGACAGGTTTAGTGCAAACTTTACTCCCCTTTCACCTCTAAAGAGCCCATACCCATACCGGAAGAATGTAGAGCCCCGACAATTACTGACACACAGGTTAATACAGCCCTATCCAAAGCCAAAAACAGAACTTCAATGGGACCGGACAGTGTCTCAGGCTGTATCTTATACGAGCTCCAAAATGAACTAACCCCTCACCTAAACACACTGTTGAAACTCAGCCTCTCTACAAGCTACGTACCCCATAGTGTGGTGTACAGCAACAGTTATCCTGCTCCACAAAGGTGGAGCCACAATGGACCCAGGAAACTATCACCCTATAAGCCTGACTAGTCTGGTCTGCAAGGCTATGGAGCGCATCATCATGGAACTCATTAACAGAGACATTAGGAACCGCCAAACATTGGACCCTACCCAGTTTGGCTTTGTTAAGGGCAGATCATGCCTCCTAAACTTGGTGGACTTCTTTGAGACAGTTACCCAGGATTTAGATGAGGGAAAGGAGGTTCACACAGCCTACCTAGAGCTGAGATGACTAAACGATAAGTTTGGGGTCAAAACCCTTCAGAGGTTACCTGCAAGCAGAGACAGAGGTAAAGCCCTGAAGGACGACCCTAGAAACAAAAAAGAAAAGAAAAATCCATACACATGCTAGGAACAAAAAAAATCCATATCATACCATAAAAAAACACACCCGAAAAACAAGGGGAGTGGATGAAGCATCTACTGCAGCAGTGATAATTCAAACCTCTACTGTTATGGTAAGCTTTACTTACATGACTGTACTATGTCCATCATATTAATCACTGCTGCAGTAGCCTTAGATATTTGGTTACATTATTACCACAGCTAACTTTCAAGAGGTGGAAAAAAGGGGTATCCAGGAACACCAGGCAAATGGTCCTATCAAAGCTTGACCTGGACCTAGAGAAGGAATCAAGCTTATAGTGCTTTGGAAAAGCATGTGCAGAGGATCAAGTAGCAGCTTCCAAAATACTTACAGAATACATCCCTTTCCAAAAAGCCATAAATGAAGAAAGCCCCCTTTAGACTGGGTCTTGATCTTGACTGTAATACTTTCTAAATGTGATTATAACAAAAGGCAACAGCCTTAGACAATTATTTGGAAATAAGTCTGTTTTGACACAGTTTGTCCCTTCTTACCTTCACAAGAAATGAACAATTGATTTGAAGATCTGAAATATTTATCTCTGTCAGGGTAGTATCGGAGTTGTCCGTGGACGTCCAAGATATGTAGTATCCTTTCTTCCAAATTTTTAGGTTCAGGAAAGAAAAGGGGTAGAGAGATAGTTTGGCTTAAAGTAAACTCAGATACCAGTTTAGTCATAAAAGGGGGATTAGTTCTAAAAGACACCCTGTCCCTATGGAAAATTATATAGGATTAACTCACCATAAGAGCTTGTAACTCAGATACCATTCTTGCAGAGGTTAGAGCAATCAATACAACTGTTTTCCATGTTAAGAACCTCATGTCAGCCAGATTAGATGGTTCAAATGGAACAAGTCTTAGTTTCTCTAACACAAAATTAAGATTCTAAGGATGAAGCCACTGGTTTTCTAGGCCTCTTAAGCAAATACCATTTCAAGACTCTATCATTCAGGCAGTCAACTGAAGTTAATAGATGTTGGCATTATCAAACAGCACTGTTCTCTGTGACTAGATCCAGTCTGTGATGAAACTTGTGGTAATTGCCACTGGCCATTATCAAGAAAAAGGGAGAACCCCTGTTTGTGGGCCAGAAGAGAGTCACCACGGTCACTACAATGATCTTAGAGGATTCTTTCTGAATCTTCAGAAGTATCTTGGATATTAGTGAAAAGGGTGGAAAAGCATACAGGAAAGTTCTGTCCAAGGTAAAAAAAAAAAAAAAAAAAAAAGTAATCAGCCCAGGCCTTCTTTCATGGTATCTGGAAAAAGAATTTTGCCAGTTGATTGTTCAGAGAGGAGACAACAGGTCTGTTTGTGTAACTCCCAAAAGGTGGATCAAATCTTGGAATAATCCCCAATCTAGTTTCCATTCATAAAGGTCTGCCCTGATCCTGCTCAGCTTGTCTGCCACATAATTTAGTTTTGACAAAATGTAGGATATTCATAATGTGAGATTTCACTGTAAAGCTGTATCCCAAGCGAACATGGCTAGTGTGCAAAAGAGGTAATATATTCATGATTGCAGTATTTTCTATAACTACTTAAAGAGATCACGAGGAACAAAGATGCTTCAGAGAGTCAAGTGCCTTTATGTGTGAGACAACCTCCTTAATATTTGTATCTTCGTGTCTGTTGTTTTTGTCCCACACCCCTTGACTTTTTTCCCTCCTGAAAATGCTCCCAAAGAAAAGTCAGAAGTATCTGTGGTAAATGAAGGAGTGGCCTGGATTTAAGGATATCTGCTCTCTCCACCAAAGATTTCTCTTCTTACAAACCCCAGCACTGGGATTCAAAAAGAAAGTGTGTTGATGCTGGGACTAAAAGAGATTTCAGATACTACTGTACCTTTCTTATGTGGAGTCTTGCCAGGGGTATCGAGGGAATCACAGATGCCATGAAACCCCAAATCCTGCAGTATTACCTTGCAGTGACCAAATTCTGAGTGGAAAACCTTTGAAATAGATTTAGATAAAGATCTATGTTTTCCTGTGACAGGAATGCTCTTTAAACAGAGGTGTGTAGTTGACATTTCAGGAACACAATCCTGTGTGAATGAGTCAAAGTTAAATGTTCTCTTGGAATCCCAGTTTGTGTTAAGAGGTCTCTCACCCAACCAAGACAGAGATTTCTGACACTTTGAGAGTCTGCAAAGATAAGCAAGTTGTCTAAATATGGAAACATGTGGAAACCCTGTAGCCTACAACGAGTTATAACTGGGGCTAGACACTTTTACCTTCTTGGTGTAGTGGATAGTCAAAAAGCTAAGGCATAGAACTTATAATGGTATCCTGACACACAAAACTGTAAAAAAACATCTGAAGTCTGGATGAATAGAGATATGGTGATAAGTATCTTTTATGTCTAGTGTTACCAGGAAACTTGAAAGAGGAAGAAGACATAACAGGCTGTGAAGTGACATCATTTTGAATTCGGCCACTATCACAAATAGGTTTAAGGAAGAAAGTTAAAGAACTGGCTTCCAAACATTTTCTTTATTTGGCACTAAGAATGCCATTGAATAAAAAAATGGCACTAAGAACATCCTTGAATAAAACCCCTTCCCCACCTGGTAAGAAGGAGCACATTCTATCACTCCTTGGGATAGCATATGAAAAAGAACTGGTGTAAAAAAAATAGTCTGATCTGGAGGATGAGGAATGACCCTCTAAAGGAGAAATTCCCTCCAACTGCCATCTGTAACCTTGGTGAATGATCTACAGAACCAATTTGTCTGAAGCTATCTGTTGCCAAAGAGAAAAATGGAGATTCAGACCTTCTCGAAGAAAAAAGTGCCCAAGGTAGGAGGGGTTTACATGGTCTCTTGAATAATCATTCAGATTTGATGGACTATCCTTGCTTTTGGGAAGTTCAAGACTTCTTTTTGGAACCATTTTGCTACTACTACTTAAATATCTTTTTACTTCTATTTTGTTAAGACTGTTTATTCTTTTTTTTTTGCCAATACTTCTCTTGGAAAAACTGGAAAAGGAGGGCTGAAAAATCTTTTCCTTCCATTGCATTTTCATTCCATTCATCTTGGCAGAATATAACCCATATAGCTAAGAGTACTGCAGCAGTGATCTATATGGTGAACATCAAATTATCCCACAATGTACTGTAACAAATCCCACGTTAACCTCTGGAGTCCAAACCATAATCCTAATACCATATTTTGCTATGCTCTACCTAACACATGTGGCTATTTTGTTATGGGAATAAAGAAGTCAACAAATAATTAGCAGCACTTGACAGATATAAGCATGGGTAATATTTTTTCTAACATCATTTTGGGGCCATAATTGGCCTTAACATTAGGGTTATCATTTTTGACTGTATGCTTCCTTGTGCAAAAAAAAAAAAAAAAAAGATTTGTGTACTAGGATCAGAATTCAACCACAGAGCCTGAAACAAAATTCCCACACAGTCCTTATTAACTTATTTGTAGACAAGAGTTATGGAGTGGTATGTAAAACCTGAGCTCTAAAGACAAAAGATTCCATTTCAAACCTGCAGCTCCTTAAAGTACAGAATATGCAAGAAAGAAATATGTGCCATCAGCTATGCAGTTGCAGATTAACAATCATGGTTGCTATATTCCATAATTATGCATCTTCAAATACATAAAATAAAAAGTATGGCTTCTGACTTGAAATAAGAGAACACAAATCCCACCTTATCTGGTTGTTTTCCAGAAAAGCCACATGCAGCAGCAGGAGCAGCGCAGTCTCTTTTGTACCATATGACAGTTTGTAAAAATGATTTCTCTTATATTTTCCTTCCTATACTGTATTCAAAGCTTGCTAACGCCTCCTCATTATAAATACTATTTTGGCCATTCTATCCAGTGCTGCACAGGTACATTATATCACCAAAGTCATGACCTAGCAAATGGTGAAGTGCTTGTGCATCTCTGCTGAATAGAAAGAGTAGGACTAATTCCTTGTCATTTTCTTTCTTGCTGCAGCTACTTTTAAGTTAAAAATATTTGCTTATTATTAACTTCAGGACTGATGTTTGCATGAGCCTACAATGCACTGTTACAAGGTCGTAGTCAATCATCCACCCATTTTGTTCCCATTTTCTACATGAGGTTGAGGTACAGTGTCAACTGTTGCCACCTCTCTATTCAATGTTGCTGTCTTACCTTCTTTGAGAGTCATGCCTGTCTCATGCCTTCTCTCATGCCCTAATTTCCTCTTTCCTTCTTCTTGTCTCCCAAATCTTCACCAAATAATCTGCTTTCTGGCACCTATTTCTGAAGCATCCTAATATGTTTTCTCTGACCTTCTGTGCAATTGGTGCTACTCTGGCTTTTACTCTAACATCATCAATCCATCTTTTGAACAGTGTGCAGCCTATTACCCATTTAAAGAAATTCATCTGTATCACTTCTAGCTTCCTCAATCTTTCTGCCTTCACTGCCCAGGTTTCTGTACCATACATAAGCACTGGTCATACACACCACTGTTTTGTACAGCTTACCTTTCAGCTTCTTTAGCATTCTGTGCCACAGACTACCTCTGACATGCTGTTCTAGATGGCTGCATCCCCCTCTGAGTCTAGTTTTGACCTCCTCATTCAAACCTCCTTTCTCCTCAGCCACACCTCTCAGAAACCTGAAGCCATTAATCTGTTCCACTATTTCTCCCTCTATCTCAATTTTCATCTTCTTCAGATTTCCCTCATTTGCTTCCATAGTAGATGTTATTGCCTGTACTAGGTTTCATTCCATGTGCCTTCAGTTTTGCATTCCAAACACTATCATTTGAATTATCTGTTACAATCCTGCTTGTAATGCCACATGCTGTGCATAAAGCAGATTTGTTGATCTGTCCCTTCCAACCTGTTTGCTAATGTAGTCCACTATTATGAACAGCACAGGGCTCAACACTAAATCCCCACTCCTACTGAGAACCTCTCTCTGAGTCCAAATCCTAATAGCACTTGAGTCATCCTGTTCTTGTACATAGCCTGAACTAATTCTAACAATGTTTCTGCAACACTGAACTATCACAGAACTGTCCAAACCAGCTTTCTTAGGTTTGTAGGATGATACTAGGCTATTGCCCCTTATAGGCCTAGCCAAGAATTTCACCTATGTTCCCACAAAGACAGCACATTTTCCCTGTCCAGCAGGGACACGTGGGATCCCAGGGGTATATTTTCTGTTTCCCGTCCAGTTGTGTTTCTCTTAAAGAGGGCTACTGAGGTACTCTGCTCGACATGGGGAGAGAGTCTATTCCACAGACAGGGGAGTCATTGGGACACAAATATATCCTGCCGACAAGTTCTATTAATGTCACAGACTAGGTTGAAGCCTTGTATATGGGTTGCATGAGTGAAGTTTGACTTACAGATATGCAACTCCATCAAGGCCAAGTCTCAGATGGCCTTGAATGCCAGACAGAGGTCACCTCTGACAATCCGTCTAGGACTGAGTAGATGGACAGGGCTTTTAGCCTATATGTATGGGATAGGTGTTTGAGACCCTGGATGCTCCTGGTCAGGAACCTCTATGATCTCTCCATCTGTTGCATGTGCTTGGTAAGGTACATGCCGAAGGGGGTATTTTATTTGATAATGGGTCTAATAAAGGAGGAGTACAGAGATGTTATAATCTCCTTGTTCCAGGATGAAATACCCTTACTTATGAGGTGGGCCATGTAGAACGACTTCTGCACAACGGAAGCAATGTGGTGGTCAAATGTCAGGTTGCTATTAACCTGGGTGCCCAAGTCCCTCACTACTGATTGCATGCTTAGTATGTTATTAATGTGATAATTAGTGGGTACACCATTTTCCCCAAAGGGGATAACTATGCATTTCTTGGCATTTAGGTTTGAGGCCATACTTCTGGCACCAGTCATTAGTTTGGTTAAGACCCTCTTGGAGGATGTTCACATCACTAGGGGAATTTTTGCAATCCTCTGCAAAGTTGGTCAGCCACAGACCACTGGTTTTGGCTTGCACCTCAGAAAAGTATATCCCAAATAGTGGAGGCCCCAAGACTGATCCTTGGAATTCACTGCTTGTTATGGGTCTACTACTAGAGCTGGCTTCCCCTATATTGACTGAGTGGGTTCTATCAGTGAGCCAGTTAGCTATCCATCTGGTAACATATGTGTTGATGCCCAGCCAGGAGAGTTTATCTATTACACCCAAATGGGGAATAGTGTCAAAGGCTTTCGCTAGGTCAAGGTAGGCGGTGCGCGCTATCTTCCCCTCATTCATGGCTTTGGTGACTGTTTTGAAGAAGGCAACCAAGTTTAACAGCATGATTTCACTTTGACAAAACAAACTGTGTAGGATCAAGAGTTTGGAGGTTGCAAATGTCCATGTTTATAAGGTCCTTGATAATGAGTTCCATGGCCTTGCAGATCAGGCTAGTTAGGCTGATGGGCCTATAATTGCCTGGAAGCTCCACCTTTGTATAGAGGGATGACAGTGACTGTCCTCCATTCTGCTGGGATGAAGCTGGTGCACAGGCTTTGGTTGAATAGGATGCCTAGTGGTGCTAAGAACTCTTGCCTTAGTTCATGTACGACACAATTAGGGATGTTGTTGGATCCCATGGAGGCTGTATTTTTTGCCTTTGAGAGGGCATTAATGAGCTGTTCCCTGGTGATGAGGGAGGGGGGGCATGTGCTAGGGATGTCCTGGTTTACTGATGAGGGGAACGGGGGGGGGGGGGGTTTCACTGAACTTGTCTGCCAGCAGGTTGGCTATATTTATGGTGTTTGTGTATGTGGTATTCTTGACCACCAGTTCAGAGCACATTTGGGAGTTACCTTTGAGATTGCGGAGGTATGGGATGAAGGCCATGTGATTGTCTTTAGTAGATACGACCAATTTGGACTTGAAGTTAGCCTTAGAGGATTTCACCAGTGATCTTATCTGCTTGTTCAGACAAAGGAGAGATTGCTTCCAACTTGGCACCTGCTCCTTTTTGGTCCTGGACAGCAATTTGTTTCCTTTTATTATAGAGTCTGTTTATTGCTGCTGCTGTCCACCTAGCCAGATTTACTCTTCCTTGAGAAAGATGATTTAGTTCTGTCAGGTATTGCTGAATCCATGCAGCTATATAGGTGCTCATATAGTTTTCTGGTGTAAGCTTGGACATTAGTGCTTGTTTCAACTGAAGGGATGTTGGCTGTGAAGCTTCTTATACTTGCTCTCAGGAAATTGTCGTCAGCTTTGGAAAAGCTTTTTGTTTGACCCTGGCGGGTGGTGGTGGTGGTGGGGGGGGTTCAGGGGAGATTCTTCAAAAGTGATTGCTTTATGGTTGGATCTTACCAAGAAGGATGACACTGTAGGGGTGCTACAGTGGCTACTTATGTTGGTTAGTACCAGGTCCAGGATATTTTCACCTCTTGTGGGGGTGTCGACCAGCTGATCTAATATATTGGCATTAACGAAGTTGAGGAATCTCTGGACATTCATGTCTGAGCTAGAATAGGTCTTCCACTCTATGGTTGAGTAGTTAAAGTCACCCAGGATCAGGGTAGAGGGTTGAATCTTGATGGATTCAAGTAAGTCCAGATAGGTAGAATGGGCTTCATGGCTGGGGGTCTGTAGATAGCTATGATTTCAATAGCTAGAATCCTGTTATATGCTTTCTCCAAGTCTAGGAATGCCCATGTAGACTTTTTCCTCATCTTTCTCTCTCTGTCTTCTTCTCCACTATCAGTCTCACTGGAAACACTGGGTCAGTTGTGTTACATCTTGATTTGAATATAAACTGCTCATCTTCCATCTTGCTTTCTATTACACTGCATATACATTTATCGGTCACCATTTCCAGCATGTTCATACAGTAAAATAGGAGTTTAAAAGCTCGGTACTGTCTAGTCATGAATACCCCCCTTTGTTGTTGTACAATGGCATTAGAGTGCTTACTGACCAGTCATCTGAGATATACCCATATCTCTATACTGATAAAAGTAGCCTCAAGAGCTAGTTCTCCCCTAACTCACCCATCTTGAGCATATTAGCTGTGACCACATCTGCACCTGTTTTCCCTGACTTTATTTTCCTTAATGTTGGTGTTACTTCTTCTAGGGTAGGCTGTCCTCCTCCTTTCATCATAGGCAGTGTATGGGGCAGTATAACTTCCACAGGAGTTTCTTCATTCAGAAGCCGCTGGAAGCATTCCTTCCATCTACCTTTGATGTCCTATGGCCTGGTGAGCAGAATGTTACTGGCATCCTCTATGAATGGTGTCTGCTAACTTCCTTCCTTATGTTTCTGTCTTTGTCTTGCAACTTGGTAGCTTCTTTGAGCTATCTGCTGACTCACTTTCCAGAAGCTGATAAGAATGCCATTGAACCTTGTTCTCTGTTAATGCAACTGCTCTATTAGCCTGTTTGTTTATGGCCCTAGGCATTGTAAGGGAACAGCCCCCAATCCCACTCTGCAGCCATTCCAGTGTACCATTACTTGTTTCTCTCCTCATTTACCACAAACACTTTTCAAATCTGTCAGTGTGCATACAATATTCTTCTTTACTTTTTCAATGATTGCGGATATGAGGTCCTAGCACTTGCTGTGTTTATAGAAATTAACTTCCATGAGGTCATAAAGCTGGTGCTTGTTTATATTTATGGAAGATTTTTTTTTTATTATTTTTTTTGTAGCAAAGCCAGATGGTGACTCCCTCCCTCCAGCCAACATGGGTCCTAGGCAGCTGTCTAGATCACCTAAAGTTGGTAGATCCGTTCCCAATTTGTCTAATCCATCATTTCTAATACATTTTCCTGCATTCCGCCTACCTTTTGACAACTTCCTTGACTTCTGCATTCTAGCACCATCTTTCCTTATGTACCTTAATTCCATACTTGTTTTGGATTCATATCTGTTCTGTAGACTTCACATATGCTGTTTCAAAATGTTACTTTTCTTTGAATCCACAGATTTCCTCTTCCTGAGGTGCTAGAACCCTGAGTTCTGCCACTAAGCCTTTCTCCTTGTCTGTAACAGTTGTGTGCCCAAAGTGTGTGTGTGTCTGTGTGTGTGCAGGAGTGCTGGGGACCTTGCTTCCAGGAAAAATATGCTACATTATTATGCACAATGGGATTGCTGCTTGTGAGGCTACTATAAACATTGCAGAATGATTCTTGACTCCAACAATTGTGCACCTGTGGTTCTACCATATGTAAGGAAGAGGGTGTAGGAATACAGGTGAGTTTGGGCCTTGCAAAAAATGTAGTTGCATGTTTTTGATAAACATTCTATTCAATATAGAGAACATGATTTTGAATTAATGAAGATATATAGCAGAAGTTGTGTGTTCCTATCTGTCTCTGTGTGTGTGTGTGTATATATGTGTGTGTATATATATATATATATATATATATATATATATATATATATATATATATATGATTATAGCATCAAATATCATCATTCAAATATTCAAAATTTGAATGTATCAAAAAGTGAACAAATCATTTAGAGTGAATCTAAAAATGACCAAATAGTACAAAAAAATGAAAAAAATGTTGTTGGGGGGGGGGGGGCAGTCATCCTGCACCACCCACACCCATCCGCTAACTGTATATACCAACCCTAAGACTCCACAACAACACAGTAAGGGTAAATTCCCTGACCCCACTGCTACATGATTTCACACAGAATGGTACTGGTTGACTCACATTTGGTCAAACAAATGTTAAGATGGTTTTCAATGAGGAAAAGGAGATTCTTTTTCCCATCATTGTGCAATCTCTGAATGTTTATATAAATTAGCACTTGTCCTGCAAAAAAAGATGCCTTCTTTTCGAACTCTTTTTTTTTTATTCAATGTTTTTTTAGTTCAATGTAATGAACTAGATATATGTGTGTGTGTGTGTGTGTGTGTGTGTGTGTGTGTGTGTAGGGCTCCACCCTGTTTGCTTTGGTGAAGTACGTCATATGAATGGAATTTCTGAATATAAAATATATTATTGTGAGGAAATAGAGCACCTGAGTGAACACTGTAGGAGGCAAAATATAATATGTATTGTAATAATGTTTACGAATCTTTGTCTATCAAATGCTGACTGAAAGAGACACTGAAAGACTGAGCATGAAACTTTTGTTTTCAGAATGTGTATCAGATATAGTAGAAAGTAATATGAATGGCAATGATAAGTATATTGAGCAGATGGATCTGGAAGGTGTTGACCTTTTAATGAGACTGCAGTAAAAAAGCCCAAATTGATATAGGACATAAAGTTACAAGGCAAATGGGTCACAAGGCAATTTCCACCTTGCCAATGCCTACCCCGTTAGGCCTTGCCTCTATTTTCAAGGAGAGCCAGGCCAGTTATACCAGGGGTGAATTTATGAATACACATCCAGTTTTCCATCTCTTTTTTAAGGCAGACAATGTGTCACTCTGCTTAATTTGGAGAGGGAATTATTCTAGAGAAGAGTTAGGCACTGTATGACAATTCTATCCCTTCTCATAGTCTTATTTATTTGTT
Source organism: Protopterus annectens (assembly GCF_019279795.1). Lineage (NCBI taxonomy): Eukaryota > Metazoa > Chordata > Ceratodontiformes > Protopteridae > Protopterus > Protopterus annectens. The sequence goes on from NC_056750.1 coordinate 385,361,471, forward strand.
GGAGTAGGTGTAGGCCTTTGTGTTAGTCAGAATATTTGAGTTATTAAAGTATGAGTGTTGTTGGATTACTGGGTCCCATATAGCTCTATAAGCAAGGCAAAAGTCACCTGAAGGAGTCTAAAGTACAGGGACAAAACCTCTAGTCCTTCATGGCAGTTAAGCAAGCAAATATGCCCAACAGGTGTATGTTACTGTATAAATAACTCATAACAAAGGGTGAGGCATCAAACCTCAACACCCCTGGAAGGGCATTATTTACATAATCAAAGCACCCAAATGCCGCACAGCAAACCAACAGAGTTCAGGAACAGCGTTGTAAGAAAATGAATAATGTCAGTCACCATATAACGCTGTTACTTAACGGCTCCAGTCACAATTTCATTCACTGTTTAGCGAGTACCACCAAAAACTATTGCAGTCAAGGTAGTTCTGTTCAATGTAGCAACTCCAACGAAACTTCCAATAATTTAAAACACTTTATTCAGATTGTAACAAAAGTAAGCGCTTTCACCCGTAGGCTTTCTCAAACTTTTACAAAGCAGACTAACACACTAAACAATTAAATGTACCTCCTCTAAATCTGATAGGGTGTTGACTTTCACCAATTAAATAAAATACATCACTCTTTAAAGCGCTAGAGCATATCTGATATCATATAAATATAAAATATTTGAAATATTTAAAACATTATTAAAACATTATTTAAACACTTTATCTAAAATTTCATAACATACAGCTTAATACATATCCCAGCTTGACAAATATTAGTAAAGCATGTCAGGAACTCAGTCTAGCTGTATAATTAGTGGGGTAATTCATTAAGGTCTGTATACCCTCCTACTCTTTAAGAAAGGTTTGATCTGAACTCTGTCATTCAAACCTGGTTTCTCTTCCGCCCTCCATCTAATAATCCATTGGATTTCAATCTCTAGGGTCCGGTTAATTAAATCTCCCCTAGGGCCCGCAGACCAACTTTTGTATAACACAGAAACTAAAAACATGTTCTGGTCCTGTTTCACTGTTGTGTTTTGCTAACGCATTGAACCCAGATCCTATTCTAATGTGATAAGTGTGTTCTCTGATGCTCTCTCAGCATTCTATTGGTCTTCCCAATATAGAATGCTGGACATACTGCACATCTAGCTAAATAAACCACATCTTTACTAACACAGCTAGTGTGGGTGTTGAATTTAAACATACGTTTAGTAACCGGATGTATCATGGTAGTGTCAGTATTAATATAGGTGCATTGGTTACATTTGCCACAGGGCAAAGTATTTACATCAGACACCTCAGCCCTTTCTTTAAGACAAACACCTTTCGGTCTACATAGTAGTCTCTTCAAATTGGGTTTATTCTTATATGCTATTCTTGGTTGTGGTCCCACTATTTCACCTATTTTACTATCTGTCAATAAGATGTCCCAATGTTTAGACATCAAATTCCTTAACTCCTGACTGTCCTTTGTAAAAAACATAGAGGCTCTCAAACCTGATCTATCCGTTCTAACCATACTCTGTTGGTTAACCTGTTCTGAGAAATAAGGTCTCGCTCTAGTCCCTCTCAGATCATTTACCTCAATAATTGTTTGGTCTATCGATCTCTCAGGGTAGCCCCTATCTAAGAACATTCTTCTCATTCTCTCTACCTCCTTCCTATATCCATCTCCTGATGGATTCAGTCTAGACGCTCTCATGAACTGTTCTCTCAAGATGTTATTGAATACATGATTGGGGTGCATGCTTTGCCTATGTAATAACATATTTTTATGGCAAGTTTTCCTATGGATTGAAGTATTTAACAATCCATTATCCAACTTATATATATCCACATCTAAGTAAGAGATCCTACTGTCTGAATATTCATAGGTAAATTTTAGAAATCCAGTAGACCCATTTATGTACTCCACAAAGTTTGCTAATGTCTCTATATCTCCCAGCCAAACCAAAAAGAGGTCATCTACGAACCTGCGATATAGCCCAACAAAATTATTGAACCATTCAGATATATATACTACCTTATCCTCCCAAGCTGCCATAACCAGGTTGGCGTAGCTATTTGCACACGATGTGCCCATAGCTACGCCATCCTTCTGGAGGTAAAAATCATCCCCAAATGTAAAGACATTGTTTGACAATATAGTTTCTAAGAATAGAGTGACCAAGTCTATTCTGTCAGATGAGAAGTCAGAGTGTGTACGTAAATAATCCTGTATAAATTGTATACCAATATCATTCGGTATCATTGTGAATAAACTGACAACATCTAAAGTAACTAAATAATACTGTATCCCCTCATCTAGTCCACTGAAATATGCATATAAATCTATGAGAAAATGCTTACTATCTTTGAGTATATTGGTGTTCATATCAACCAATGGCCTTAGAACATTCTCCATATAAATTGATAGTGGCTCGGTCACCCAGCCCTGGCCAGCCACTATCGGTCTCATGGGAGGTCTAGTCCGAGATTTATGGATTTTCGGTAACCCTTGAATAATTGGTATCACTGGATTATTGACTTTAAAACAGTCATATAACTCCCTAGTTATACTAGAAGACATAATAAGGTCGTCAAGCATATAATATACGTCAAAGACCTTGTCTTTCACCTCATTTAAATCTATTTTAACATAGAATCTATCCTCTCTGAGTAATTGTCTCATACTTTCAGTGTACTCTATAAAATCCATGATTACCACTGGACCTCCTTTGTCAGCTGGCCTAACTACCAATTTGTCATCATTTCTCAGGTCATTCAGGGCTTTCCTCTGTTTATAATTCAAATTCTGTCCATGTCTCAAATTTTTTCTACCTTGAAAATGACCATGTATTTCACTTTCTAGAATTTTACCAAAAGCATCTATTACCGGATGTAACTGTGGTATATAGGTACTATTTGGGCGGAACCTGGGCCTTGCACTTCCTCATTATTCATTCCAAAATCTAATCTCAATTGTATATTTCTAATAAACATTTTAGTGTCTATAATTGTATCCACCAAGTCATCTCTCTTAGTTGGAATAAAGTTTAAACCCTTGTTCAATACCTGTATCTCATATTCAGTTAAACTCCTGCTAGACAAATTAACAACTAACGAGGGATCTTCTCCCACATTTTCTTCAAGGTCGGGCCCTGGTGTTCCTCTACTGAGCCCTTCCTTTTGTGTCTCCCTCTGCTGGCAGAACGCCTCCTTTTGGAGGAACGACCCTGTGTAACAGGGAAAGGGATACCTTCTTTCCGTGTTAGTAAACCATCACTATTTCCTCCTTGGGTGACCTTAGGCCTAACAACCATGTCTGTCGTTATAGGCCCTGTGTTGCCAGGTAGAGGAGTATCACTTAATTGTGGTTCTTGTCTATCTATTCTTGTAGGTGTACTACCTTCATTGTTAACCCTTGTCTTCATATTATTGTCCATTACAGGGTTACTACTTCTTCTAGTCTGAGGTTCAACAGAATTAATTACATTAAGACTTACAGAGTTGTCACTTAATACATGACTAACAACGTCATTATTCACATGTGATACTTCACGTACAACCACCCCCTGTCCCCTCCATTGGGGTTTTACCTGGGTGTAGCCCCGTCCATTATTATAGGAGGTGTTTTGCTGTGTGGAACCATAATTCTCTTTAGGCCAAGTAAAAACCTGGCTATTTCTAAAATCACGTACATCTCTAGCTATCTTAGTCTTTTTTTGTTCAATTAAACGTTTTTCAAAAAGTAATACATCATCCAACATTCTTTCAAACTTCCTATGACAATCAACATTCACATATTTCATTTTAAAGTCACTAACATGTTGGTTAACCAGAGTCCTTAAAGTGTTTTCCTCCGGTGTATGAAACTCGATGAGAAGTTTCATGTAATTGAAGCTTAGCTCAATATTGAGCTGTTGCCACTTAAAAAGCAGTTCGGGAAATCTATTCCCTGTCGTGGGCATTTTTAAAATACGTAGCCCACGAGGAATAATTTTCCTAGCAAGACAAGCTTCAAAATAATGTCGTTGTACCTGTAGTTTCTTTAAACGCGTGAACTCAGTCTCAATGTCCTGTATATCTTTCATAACATTCAGTGTCCCTCCATGGTAAGCAGTATCCTCGTTGCCCTCATATTCCGGTTCGAAATCTAGTAGCGGATTCTCACTGCCGGCTACACAAGCCTGGAAGCATGCATCACTCCTGCTGATTCTTTCCATTTCCGTAAGCACATACGGTAACTCAATGTTTGCGTCGATGTTGGCCATCCCCTTAGGCTGTTGTGCAGAACGTAAAATAAATAACCATAAGCAAAGCACCCAAATGCCGCACAGCAAACCAACAGAGTTCAGGAACAGCGTTGTAAGAAAATGAATAATGTCAGTCACCATATAACGCTGTTACTTAACGGCTCCAGTCACAATTTCATTCACTGTTTAGCGAGTACCACCAAAAACTATTGCAGTCAAGGTAGTTCTGTTCAATGTAGCAACTCCAACGAAACTTCCAATAATTTAAAACACTTTATTCAGATTGTAACAAAAGTAAGCGCTTTCACCCGTAGGCTTTCTCAAACTTTTACAAAGCAGATTAACACACTAAACAATTAAATGTACCTCCTCTAAATCTGATAGGGTGTTGACTTTCACCAATTAAATAAAATACATCACTCTTTAAAGCGCTAGAGCATATCTGATATCATATAAATATAAAATATTTGAAATATTTAAAACATTATTTAAACACTTTATCTAAAATTTCATAACATACAGCTTAATACATATCCCAGCTTGACAAATATTAGTAAAGCATGTCAGGAACTCAGTCTAGCTGTATAATTAGTGGGGTAATTCATTAAGGTCTGTATACCCTCCTACTCTTTAAGAAAGGTTTGATCTGAACTCTGTCATTCAAACCTGGTTTCTCTTCCGCCCTCCATATAATAATCCATTGGATTTCACTCTCTAGGGTCCGGTTAATTAAATCTCCCCCCCTAGGGCCCTGCACCAACTTTTGTATAACACAGAAACTAAAAACATGTTCTGGTCCTGTTTCACTGTTGTGTTTTGCTAACGCATTGAACCCAGATCCTATTCTAATGTGATAAGTGTGTTCTCTGATGCGCTCTCTCAGCATTCTATTGGTCTCCCCAATATAGAATGCTGGACATACTGCACATCTAGCTAAATAAACCACATCTTTACTAACACAGCTAGTGTGGGTGTTGAATTTAAACATACGTTTAGTAACCGGATGTATCATGGTAGTGTCAGTATTAATATAGGTGCATTGGTTACATTTGCCAATAACATCTTGAGAGAACAGTTCATGAGAGCGTCTAGACTGAATCCATCAGGAGATGGATATAGGAAGGAGGTAGAGAGAATGAGAAGAATGTTCTTAGATAGGGGCTACCCTGAGAGATCGATAGACCAAACAATTATTGAGGTAAATGATCTGAGAGGGACTAGAGCGAGACCTTATTTCTCAGAACAGGTTAACCAACAGAGTATGGTTAGAACGGATAGATCAGGTTTGAGAGCCTCTATGTTTTTTACAAAGGACAGTCAGGAGTTAAGGAATTTGATGTCTAAACATTGGGACATCTTATTGACAGATAGTAAAATAGGTGAAATAGTGGGACCACAACCAAGAATAGCATATAAGAATAAACCCAATTTGAAGAGACTACTATGTAGACCGAAGGTGTTTGTCTTAAAGAAAGGGCTGAGGTGTCTGATGTAAATACTTTGCCCTGTGGCAAATGTAACCAATGCACCTATATTAATACTGACACTACCATGATACATCCGGTTACTAAACGTATGTTTAAATTCAACACCCACACTAGCTGTGTTAGTAAAGATGTGGTTTATTTAGCTAGATGTGCAGTATGTCCAGCATTCTATATTGGGAAGACCAATAGAATGCTGAGAGAGCGCATCAGAGAACACACTTATCACATTAGAATAGGATCTGGGTTCAATGCGTTAGCAAAACACAACAGTGAAACAGGACCAGAACATGTTTTTAGTTTCTGTGTTATACAAAAGTTGGTGCAGGGCCCTAGGGGGGGAGATTTAATTAACCGGACCCTAGAGAGTGAAATCCAATGGATTATTAGATGGAGGGCGGAAGAGAAACCAGGTTTGAATAACAGAGTTCAGATCAAACCTTTCTTAAAGAGTAGGAGGGTATACAGACCTTAATGAATTACCCCACTAATTATACAGCTAGACTGAGTTCCTGACATGCTTTACTAATATTTGTCAAGCTGGGATATGTATTAAGCTGTATGTTATGAAATTTTAGATAAAGTGTTTAAATAATGTTTTAATAATGTTTTAAATATTTCAAATATTTTATATTTATATGATATCAGATATGCTCTAGCGCTTTAAAGAGTGATGTATTTTATTTAATTGGTGAAAGTCAACACCCTATCAGATTTAGAGGAGGTACATTTAATTGTTTAGTGTGTTAGTCTGCTTTGTAAAAGTTTGAGAAAGCCTACGGGTGAAAGCGCTTACTTTTGTTACAATCTGAATAAAGTGTTTTAAATTATTGGAAGTTTCGTTGGAGTTGCTACATTGAACAGAACTACCTTGACTGCAATAGTTTTTGGTGGTACTTGCTAAACAGTGAATGAAATTGTGACTGGAGCCGTTAAGTAACAGCGTTATATGGTGACTGGCATTATTCATTTTCTTACAACGCTGTTCCTGAACTCTGTTGGTTTGCTGTGCGGCATTTGGGTGCTTTGCTTATGGTTATTTATTTTACGTTCTGCACAACAGCCTAAGGGGATGGCCAACGTCGACACAAACATTGAGTTACCGTATGTGCCTACGGAAATGGAAAGAATCAGCAGGAGTGATGCACGCTTCCAGGCTTGTGTAGCCGGCAGTGAGAATCCTCTACTAGATTTCGAACCGGAATATGAGGGCAACGAGGATACTGCTTACCATGGAGGGACACTGAATGTTATGAAAGATATACAGGACATTGAGACTGAGTTCACGCGTTTAAAGAAACTACAGGTACAACGACATTATTTTGAAGCTTGTCTTGCTAGGAAAATTATTCCTCGTGGGCTACGTATTTTAAAAATGCCCACAGGAATAGATTTTAACTGCTTTTTAAGTGGCAACAGCTCAATATTGAGCTAAGCTTCAATTACATGAAACTTCTCATCGAGTTTCATACACCGGAGGAAAACACTTTAAGGACTCTGGTTAACCAACATGTTAGTGACTTTAAAATGAAATATGTGAATGTTGATTGTCATAGGAAGTTTGAAAGAATGTTGGATGATGTATTACTTTTTGAAAAACGTTTAATTGAACAAAAAAAGACTAAGATAGCTAGAGATGTACGTGATTTTAGAAATATCCAGGTTTTTACTTGGCCTAAAGAGAATTATGGTTCCACACAGCAAAACACCCCCTATAATAATGGACGGGGCTACACCCAGGTAAAACCCCAATGGAGGGGACAGGGGGTGGTTGTACGTGAAGTATCACATGTGAATAATGACGTTGTTAGTCATGTATTAAGTGACAACTCTGTAAGTCTTAATGTAATTAATTCTGTTGAACCTCAGACTAGAGGAAGTAGTAACCCTGTAATGGACAATAATATGAAGACAAGGGTTAACAATGAAGGTAGTACACCTACAAGAATAGATAGACAAGAACCACAATTAAGTGATACTCCTCTACCTGGCAACACAGGGCCTATAACGACAGACATGGTTGTTAGGCCTAAGGTCACCCAAGGAGGAAATAGTGATGGTTTACTAACACGGAAAGAAGGTATCCCTTTCCCTATTACACAGGGTCGTTCCTCCGAAAGGAGGCGTTCTGCCAGCAGAGGGAGACACAAAAGGAAGGGCTCAGTAGAGGAACACCAGGGCCCGACCTTGAAGAAAATGTGGGAGAAGATCCCTCGTTAGTTGTTAATTTGTCTAGCAGGAGTTTAACTGAATATGAGATACAGGTATTGAACAAGGGTTTAAACTTTATTCCAACTAAGAGAGATGACTTGGTGGATACAATTATAGACACTAAAATGTTTATTAGAAATATACAATTGAGATTAGATTTTGGAATGAATAATGAGGAAGTGCAAGGGCCCAGGTTCCGCCCAAATAGTACCTATATACCACAGTTACATCCGGTAATAGATGCTTTTGGTAAAATTCTAGAAAGTGAAATACATGGTCATTTTCAAGGTAGAAAAAATTTGAGACATGGACAGAATTTGAATTATAAACAGAGGAAAGCCCTGAATGACCTGAGAAATGATGACAAATTGGTAGTTAGGCCAGCTGACAAAGGAGGTCCAGTGGTAATCATGGATTTTATAGACTACACTGAAAGTATGAGACAATTACTCAGAGAGGATAGATTCTATGTTAAAATAGATTTAAATGAGGTGAAAGACAAGGTCTTTGACGTATATTATATGCTTGACGACCTTATTATGTCTTCTAGTATAACTAGGGAGTTATATGACTATTTTAAAGTCAATAATCCAGTGATACCAATTATTCAAGGGTTACCGAAAATCCATAAATCTCGGACTAGACCTCCCATGAGACCGATAGTGGCTGGCCAGGGCTGGGTGACCGAGCCACTATCAATTTATATGGAGAATGTTCTAAGGCCATTGGTCGATATGAACACCAATATACTCAAAGATAGTAAGCATTTTCTCATAGATTTATATGCATATTTCAGTGGACTAGATGAGGGGATACAGTATTATTTAGTTACTTTAGATGTTGTCAGTTTATTCACAATGATACCGAATGATATTGGTATACAATTTATACAGGATTATTTACGTACACACTCTGACTTCTCATCTGACAGAATAGACTTGGTCACTCTATTCTTAGAAACTATATTGTCAAACAATGTCTTTACATTTGGGGATGATTTTTACCTCCAGAAGGATGGCGTAGCTATGGGCACATCGTGTTCAAATAGCTACGCCAACCTGGTTATGGCAGCTTGGGAGGATAAGGTAGTATATATATCTGAATGGTTCAATAATTTTGTTGGGCTATATCGCAGGTTCGTAGATGACCTCTTTTTGGTTTGGCTGGGAGATATAGAGACATTAGCAAACTTTGTGGAGTACATAAATGGGTCTACTGGATTTCTGAAATTTACCTATGAATATTCAGACAGTAGGATCTCTTACTTAGATGTGGATATATATAAGTTGGATAATGGATTGTTAAATACTTCAATCCATAGGAAAACTTGCCATAAAAATACGTTATTACATAGGCAAAGCATGCACCCCAATCATGTATTCAATAACATCTTGAGAGAACAGTTCATGAGAGCGTCTAGACTGAATCTATCAGGAGATGGATATAGGAAGGAGGTAGAGAGAATGAGAAGAATGTTCTTAGATAGGGGCTACCCTGAGAGATCGATAGACCAAACAATTATTGAGGTAAATGATCTGAGAGGGACTAGAGCGAGACCTTATTTCTCAGAACAAGTTAACCAACAGAGTATGGTTAGAACGGATAGATCAGGTTTGAGAGCCTCTATGTTTTTTACAAAGGACAGTCAGGAGTTAAGGAATTTGATGTCTAAACATTGGGACATCTTATTGACAGATAGTAAAATAGGTGAAATAGTGGGACCACAACCAAGAATAGCATATAAGAATAAACCCAATTTGAAGAGACTACTATGTAGACCGAAAGGTGTTTGTCTTAAAGAAAGGGCTGAGGTGTCTGATGTAAATACTTTGCCCTGTGGCAAATGTAACCAATGCACCTATATTAATACTGACACTACCATGATACATCCGGTTACTAAACGTATGTTTAAATTCAACACCCACACTAGCTGTGTTAGTAAAGATGTGGTTTATTTAGCTAGATGTGCAGTATGTCCAGCATTCTATATTGGGAAGACCAATAGAATGCTGAGAGAGCGCATCAGAGAACACACTTATCACATTAGAATAGGATCTGGGTTCAATGCGTTAGCAAAACACAACAGTGAAACAGGACCAGAACATGTTTTTAGTTTCTGTGTTATACAAAAGTTGGTGCAGGGCCCTAGGGGGGGAGATTTAATTAACCGGACCCTAGAGAGTGAAATCCAATGGATTATTAGATGGAGGGCGGAAGAGAAACCAGGTTTGAATGACAGAGTTCAGATCAAACCTTTCTTAAAGAGTAGGAGGGTATACAGACCTTAATGAATTACCCCACTAATTATACAGCTAGACTGAGTTCCTGACATGCTTTACTAATATTTGTCAAGCTGGGATATGTATTAAGCTGTATGTTATGAAATTTTAGATAAAGTGTTTAAATAATGTTTTAATAATGTTTTAAATATTTCAAATATTTTATATTTATATGATATCAGATATGCTCTAGCGCTTTAAAGAGTGATGTATTTTATTTAATTGGTGAAAGTCAACACCCTATCAGATTTAGAGGAGGTACATTTAATTGTTTAGTGTGTTAGTCTGCTTTGTAAAAGTTTGAGAAAGCCTACGGGTGAAAGCGCTTACTTTTGTTACAATCTGAATAAAGTGTTTTAAATTATTGGAAGTTTCGTTGGAGTTGCTACATTGAACAGAACTACCTTGACTGCAATAGTTTTTGGTGGTACTCGCTAAACAGTGAATGAAATTGTGACTGGAGCCGTTAAGTAACAGCTTTATATGGTGACTGACATTATTTACATAATAACACATACCCTTGAGGGCATTATTGTGCTTTGAGAATGGGCTATATATTAAATTTTGTATTTCTTGCTCTTTAATTATAATATGTATTTTTAATATGTTTGATGTCAAACTGTTCCTACGCCTAAGGTTTCAAACTTGCTGTAGTATCATCCCTCTCAACCTGCAAACATCAAAAATCTGGAGAAAAGTCCCATGAAAAGTAGGTATAGCCAGAGAAAAAACAGGACAGTGATCAACATACATTTGCATAGATAATTATGTAACCCAGCCCACTCCAATAGACTTGTGGGATACCATCAACATGCATTTTCTGCACGGTAAGTTATAAGCCTCTAATTTTTGGCATCCCCTTACAGTCAGAAAAAAGACATTTATCATTTTTCTTACAAAATAATCTTGTTGTGTGTCCAGCAAGTGTGATAAACCAAGTTACTTAAGCAGCGAAAATAAACTAGAACCTTGAAAAAACAAATACTGTAAATAGGAATTGTGGTTGTACTAGAACAAAATCAGAATGTAAAGATTACAACAAGAAAGTGGATTGTGTATCCTACTGTTCACTTGACTAGTTTTAATCACAGTCATTGATGGTGTCTTTAAAAAAAAAGTATTATTTTAATCTACTAAACAAGAACATTTCTGAACATGGCCATTGTCTATGCATGAATCAAATATCACAAATACAAGAGTAGGATCTATAGTTACAGTACAGCTACAGCAAACCACTGATCATGTGTCATTCACCCCATACACACATATCAGCTTGGGCCCTGAACTCAAAGTATGACTGATCTGAAACCTATATACTGCTAAAGTTAAAATTAACCTCCATCGTATTCAGAACACAGCGTTTCAAATAAATCATTTGTTCTACTCTCTTACAGAAATATATCCACAACATTGAAATGTAATGCTACATATCCAGTACACTCTGGTTTAAAATGTGAATCTACAGAAAACATCTGAGATCTCCATGCACTTACCAAAAGACCACTGACTGTCTCAAGTCATCTAAGTACAAAACACAACTATTTCCATCACAAGGAACAGACAGTTTTACCCCCACCCACCTGCCAAGGTGGGCCATACTGTTGACCACAAATACTCACCCTGACAGCTCTTAAATCTTTCAAATTCTATCTGCTCCACTTATAATACTTCCACTGTGGCAGGTATTCATCAGTGATGATGTGGCACTGTCACTTACAGGTTATAGGTTGCAGCCGCAGGTCAGACTAGAGCTTACATGTTGCCTTGGAAGCACATGTGGATAGGAAGGCATTATTACAAAAATACAGTTGTGCGATTTTTTTTTTTTTTTGTTTGTTTTTTTTAGCATCGGGACTTAAGGTTGGGGTTGAACTTACAGTACTAATTTTACTTCCCTAAGCTGAAATATGCATTCTGTGCTTTGCATTTTTTTTTGATTGGTTCAAATGAGACAGCCATTATACTGGATTTTTCACTTATGAATGTGTTGGAGTGCATTTCAATACATAGAGTACCACTGGCACTTACTACTGTTTAACTCGCACAAAGAAACATTACCGTGAGTTACAGACCTCGAAGTAACATTTAACATTACGAACATTAAACATACCAGTCTGGGATCTACTTTTAGTACCACTTGCTACTAGTTAACTCGCACAAACATTAGCATTTTAAATATACACAGGTCAGGCACAAAAAATAAAAAATATACGTGAGTTGCAGACCTTGAGTAACAACATTATGGAAAAAAAAAAAAAAAAAAAACATAACCAGTGTGAGATAAACTCTTTGGAAAAATAAGTAGGCATAATTGGGCTTTCATACAAATGTATTTTTATGTTTTAATAAAGCTACATTTTTTACTATATTCCCTTGTTTTAGCCTGCAGTGCATTTTGCACATAAGTAAGAGAAGTTGCAATGTCCAGAGTGTTATGACTGTTATCCTAAATGCCAATCTTTTTTTCACCTGCTTAATGCTAACTCACCTTGTTGTTCCTGATGTGCCCTGCCATAACTGAAATGGTGCTATTGGTGTAATGTGCCACAACTCAAGTCATTCACAGGCCCACAGTTGTAAACAGCTGAACTATTATTTGATTGTTTTTAAATCTCTGCTTCCTGCTGAGTCTCCAAGTCCAACAGGTAGGCAGGCAATATCTCATGAAGCTGATGTCATCACACACGCCCCTGTACATTGATGACATTGTGGAACAGGCTGTCAATGCATGATGTCAGCTATAACTTAAAATTGCAAATAAATATAAAAAAATTGGGAACTGAAGGGGCCAGTCTGGAATACGTGGCACCCCATTATTTTTCCCTCAAAACTGGTAAATACCAAGGAATTTGGTATGGTTGAGTGGTATATGCAGTATATGTAACTGTTGCTGTTGGAAGTGTTTTGCGTCCAAAATATTGGTTTAGTAAGTATTTAATGTCTACATGCACATACTCTCTCACATACGCACACACACATTTAGATACTGTACATTTAAAGCACACATGATTAAACACAGTTAATAATGCCATCAATTAAAGGTTTCATACCTGCGTACTTCTCAGCTGTCTAGATTTTTGCAGTATGTTCACATTTTTTATTTCTTTTTTTGTCTGTTCCTCATAACAGTTTTGTTTTTCTGGCAAATCATTGTGGATTGAAGTCACTAAATAAATTGCATTTCAGTTTCAGACTTATCTCCTCAGAAAATACATTCTAAAACAAATCCTGTCATTCTACCAACATTCTAATTTTATAACAGTAATATTAAAATCTGTTCCTATTTTTGTGCCTTTGTCCCACAGTTGTTAGACTTGGTCCAGATTTATTGAGCTAAGAGGATGACAGGTATGCGACTGAGCTACTACTCTGTCTTGATCTCACTCTCACTCCTGCTTCCATGTACACAAGCATGCTTACACACACAAGCTAACAAACAGAGAGAAACACATGCTTTCCTACTTTTTTTACATTATCTGCTTATTTTAATTTTATACTCTTAACAGCAAAAGTGCTGGTTTAGTGAGTGTAAAATAATGGCGGCCATTACCTTTTTAAAGTCCAACCTCCACCTCAGCACAGTTGCCATGAATCAGCAGACTGTTTTTTTTTTTTGTCAGGCATTATCTGTACATTGACACATTCCTGGAGAGAGTTAATTCTCCAGTCAGGCTTTAATGTGCAGTTTGCCCATTCTCTAAAGTCTTTTAAGCCCCTGATCTTTTAGTTACAAACCACTGGGGTCCATCCAGTTCATACAAACCCTTAGTGCAAGAAATCTATACAAAGCCTAAAATAATGGGGAGGCAAAGGCCTAAAATTAGGGACAGATTTTAAATATTGCTCTTATAAACTTAGAAAGTTGCTAGAGTAATAGGATCTGTATTACTATGCATTTTCTGAAGAATATGAAGCCTGAAATTGAAATGAATATAATTTTGTGACTTAAATCTTCTGTGATTTGCCAGAAAATCACACATTTTATGATGAACAAATGAGAGGTATGCTCCAATTACTTGATATGCTTAGTAAGGTACATCCCAAAGGGGCTAGTGAACTTAACAATGGGTCTAATCAGTGCAGAATACAAGATGAGGACTTCTTTAGATTTGGAAGATATACTTTTAGCTATAACCTTTGCAATTTAAAAGGATTTCCTAACTACTGTTGCAAGGTGATGGTCAAACTTAAGGGAGCTGTCGACCAATGTACTCAGGTCTCGCACAATATTTTTATTTTGAAGTGGTATGTATTTATGTTATAAGCTTAGCTGGGAGTGCTTACCAAATGTTAAAATGTTCTACTTTTTGGCATTGAGGTTTAACAATTTTTAGTACACCAGCTATTGACAAATTCAAGCTCCTGACGAAGTTTATGTATGTTGGCAGGTTTGACAATGACCCTCTCTCTTTACAATCATCGATGAACTTTGTTAACCAGAGATCCTTATTGGATAATTGGAGATCACAGAATAGATACTGAATCCCACAGTCATGTTCTCAGAGTGTGAATACTACCTAAACATATTGGAAGCAAATAACTAGAGAGGGAAAGGCCAAGAAGGCATCCACCTAATCACATATGGATACATTTGGAGTTCATTCAATTTGCTTATTATATTTGTATGTGGTATGGTATCAAATGTCTTAGCAAGGTCAAAGTACACTGTGTGGATAGTTTGTCCACAGTGAACATCCTGAGTAACTCTTTCAAAGAAATTTACAAGACTGATTAGACAGGATCTACCCTTGATAAAGCCAAGCTGCTGGGGGGGGGTCAAGATTATTTAGACCCATTATATTTTTAATATCTTTACATCTCAAAACTTGTTAGGCTGATGGCACTGTAATTCCTGGAGTCTGAGGTGGGACCACACTTGTGGAGTGCCATTACAACAGCTATGCACCACCCCTATGGGACAAAGCCATTTTCATCAGTTCAGTTTGAAGAGAATGAGGAGAGAGTCCATCAATGTTTGCTTAGTGCTATTAATAAGGGAATATGGAATGTTGTCGGCCCCATGGATAAGGTATTCTTCATTCCGGACAGGAACATCAGTATGTGATATCTTATGATGACTGATGGCATGACTCCATCAGGATTATGTGGGCTTGGAATAGGAGTCTAAGGGATGAAGGTGGCACTAAATTTGTTTTCTTAACACCTTTATTGAATTATCACTTAAGACATAGACAAATGTCCACTTATGTAAAAGAAAATAAACCATATTAACATGTTCTCAGTTACAAGCATTATACATGACATATTTGTATATAACTATCAATCCAGCTTTATATACCTTAATCAGTTCATACCTTCCCTTAAACCTCACTCCTCCACCAAAACATTATTCTGCACACATTGTTCCCACAATTTCCTTTTTTTCCTATGTATTTTGTTCATACCCTTTTCTAAAGATCCCACTTCCAGTTCTTTTATCTCTGTTACAATATTTCAAATACAGCTGGGTTAGAATGTGATTTCCATTTTCTAGTAATTTATTTTTTGATAGCCATCTGAATTAAACTTAGCAAGGCAAGGCCTTACTATGTCTAGACAATTCAGGTCCTGCATCCCAGCTCAAAAATCATGTCTTTAGTTACACCCATTTGCTCACCCAAAATTTCTGACATAATTCTCTGTAGGGAAATTTTAAAGTCTGCCACTCATTACACTCCCAAAATATATGCTTCCAGTTACCTCTTTCTTCCTCAATCACACCTCCAACATTTGCCAATCAACCAGAGGAATTTTTTTTGGAGATTGTTGGGTTATAAAAATACCTAAGCAAACACTTCAAAACAAAAACCCTTAATCCACTAGACGTTACTGGATACTTAGTAGCCATACTTTTGTCCTCCCATTGTTTCCTTATAAATTTCTTACCCAATCTCTCTTCCCAATCTTTTCTAACCTCCTCTGCCTGATTCCTATAGCTATCATGCAATATCTTATATGCCCTACTAATGATCTCTTTTTTAACAGCAGTTTCTGTTCTAGATTCAACTAAAAACTTACCAGAGCAGGCTTTCACTTAGGATTCCCCTATCTCTTTCTCTTGACCGATACTCAGCTATCAATCCCAGATAAAGAAGGCAGTCTCTAGTCTGTAGTCCAAATGCCTTCTTGGCCTTTTCCCATTCTGTTACCTTTCCCTCTCTAGTAATTTGCTTCAAATATGTTTACTGCTTTGACAGTTTTCTCCAGTAAATCCCAGCCTCCTATTGCTTATTCTCTGCACCTCTAATTGCAGTCATTCCTATTGTGTAAATCCCCTTTCTCTACTCTCATGTTGGCTTAGTTCTTGGAATACTTCCTGCTACTTTATGAATATAAAAACATTATGTTCTTACCATAACATTCCATCTGTGTTGTCGATTTTCATTCATTCTTGACTGTTGGGTCTCAGTTCTAACCCTTGGAACTGACTCAGCCATTATAACAAGCTCGCACCAGCCAGAAAGTCTCAAGGCAAGGCTATGGAAAATGCCTCTCTTCCCTACCCTTCAGATCGAGTTTGCCTATAGAGCAGAAAAAGATGGAAGCTTTGTCTGAGCAACAACCTTACCAGGATCCTAGGACTAGTTCCGAACCTCCAGGGGTCTTGGGGGATGGGTGGGATGTCAAGAATGAATGAAGATTGACAACACAGATGGAACGTTATGGTAAAAACATAGCTTCTTTATCTGATGCTGTAAATCTTTATTCATTCTTGACTGTTGGGACAGAGGCCCTAGCTACTTTAGACCTTGGGAGGCCCTAGGGAAGTACCATAGATCTAAAGGATGCTTTTCCCTTAGAGATTGTATCCAATTTGTAATGACTGATAAAGGTATGGGGAGTAGCCCAACTTGCGGCTGCACATATGTCATCCATAGAAGCTCTGAAATGAAAGGGTACTGAAGTGGAAACAGATCTGGTAGAATGCACCCTAACTTTTGTTGAGAAGTCCAGCTTATTCTGTTGATAGATAAAATTGATGCAATCTCGCAACCATTTTTGACAGGGTAACTTTTGAAACTGGTTTGCTCAGTCTAGGATCAGATAGGAACAACTGGTCTGATTTTCTGAAAGATTTCATTTTATACAAGTAAAATCTTAATTGTCTATGTACAGCCAAGAAATGTAAACAATATTCTCCCGTGTTTGAAAATTTTGGGAAGAAAACTGGTAGCTCAATGGACTAATTTATATTAAAATCTGACACCACTTTAGGCAAAAAGGAACAATTTGTCCGGAGTGATATGCTCTCTTTGTGAAAAATGATATACGAGTATTTTATACACAGAGCCTGCAATTCTGAGATTCTCCTGGCCAATGTGATAGCTACCAGGAATAGAGTTTTCCAAGATAAGAGTTTGATCACAAGTGACTGCGGGCTCGAAGGCTGATGGACCAAACTTTGTAAGGCCAATGTTAGATTCCAAGGTGCAATGGGCTCTTTGAAAGGCGGTTTCAAATGTAAAGTGCCCTTCAGAAAGGTTTTGCAGAGATGGTGGGGACAGCAGAAAAAGGTCATTGAAATCATTATGGAAGTTTGAAATGGCAGCTGATGAACTCTAATAGTATAAGTAGATGATCTTAATTGGAATAAGTTGGATAAATATTCCCAGACCTTGTCAATGGAGGCTGAAAAAGGATCAATACCCTTTAAATCAGAGCAAAGTGCAAATATCTTTCATTTGCTAAGATAAAGTTTTCTGGTGGATGGTTTATGCGAAGCCCAGAAGTATCTTTTGAAATGGGGAAGATAAATTATTTTGCCTGGCAATTACTGGAAGTGGAGAAACTAAGCTGTCGACTTGAGATTTTGTAGGTTGGAATGGACCAGGCCCTGTGGGTAAGACAACAGATCTGGGATTGGATCCAGAATCCATGGGCGGTAAATTAAATGAGGCCAAGGAAATGGAACCCAGACTTGATGGAGCCAATAAGGTGCAATGAGAATCACTTTGCTTCTCAACTGTTTTGCTTTCTTCAGAAATTGGAGAATTAGGGGGATTAGTGGAAAGGCATAAAGAAGTCCCTGAGGCCAATCATGGTTAAGAGCATCTCTCGGTGACACCCCCAAGGTGGGACCAGGGCAAAGTAGCTGCTACATGTTGGGTTTGTGGGAGAGGCAAACAGATCACAGCAAAGCTGACCCCATCGACGAAAAATCTTCACCACGACAATGGGATTGAGAGACCACTAGTGAGGCAGGAGAACGCATCTCCTCAGTTTGTCTGCAATCATGTTTCACCTCCCTGGAATGTGCATTGCTATCAGATAGCGGTTGGAGGTGATCACCCATTGCCAAATTCTTAGGGCTTCCTGACAAAGGGGGTAGGATCTGGTTCCCCCCTTGTTTGTTGATGTACCAGACTACTGATATGTTGTGTGACTGAATAGCAATTCTCCCTGAAGGGAAGGCAGATTGGAATGGTTGCAATGCTAAGAGCACTGCCCTCAGTTCTTGGATGTTGATATGCAAAGTGGCCTCTGTGGGAGAACAAGTGCCTTGGACTGTCTTTCCCTGAAAATGCCCCCCTCCCCATCCTATCAGGGATGCATCCATGGTCACTATGGCCTTGGGGTGAAAGGGGGAAAAGGGGCTTCTACAAAGTTTGTCTTCTGGCTTCATCTACCAATTTAAGTCCTGCTTGCACCGGTTGGTTATTTGGATTGGGTAGGAGATTGGATGAGTTAACAATGACCACTGTGACGCTAGAAGCCAATGAAGAAACCTGATATGGTATCTCACCAGCGGAACTAAGGTGATTGCTGCTGCCATGGACCCAAGGAGTTGTAAGAACTGGCAGGCTGGAACTTTGTCTTGAGAGAGTATTGTTTTTAGTTGTAACCTTAACTTCTCCAGTTTGTGATAAGGAAGAGCAGCCATGCAGGATCTTGTGTTTAGTCTTGCTCCAATGAATTATATGTCCTGTGTGGGGGATAACTTTGACTTTTCTCTGTTGATCAAGATGTCTAGGAACTCTGCAAGCCTTAGAATGGAGTCCAAGGTGGAAAGCAGCAGATGCTTGGTGGGGGCGGTGAGGAGCCACTTGTCTAAATATGGAAACACTCAGAATCCCTGTAGCCTTATATGAGCTGCTACCACTGCCATGCATTTGGTGAACACCCAGGGGGCAGTGATCAAAACTGGTAATGATTGGTGCCTAACTGGAAGTGGAGGTATCTTCTGAAGCGTTTTTCCATTTTTATGTGGTAATATGCATTGTGAAGATCTATAGAGCACATCCAATCATCTTTCTCCTGAAAAGGAAGGATAGACTGAACTGTGACCATCCAGAATTTTGTTTGTTGAACAAACTTCTTCAGCACACTGAGGTCTAAGATTGGGCTCCAGTCCCTTACTTTTTTGGCACTAAAAAGAATCTTGAGTAAAATCCAGATCCTATTTGGTCTGGTGGGATTGTTTGGATGACTCTTTTTTTTGAAGCAGCTTTTGGATTATGAGTGCTGCTATATCCCTCTGACTGAGTGGAACATTGGGGATTCGGCATTGTGGTTTTGGGCAAAGCCTGAAGGGAGATATGGTAACCTCTGGTAATTACTGCCTGCACCCAAGAATCTGATGTTATTGTGTGCCAGGCTGTTTGGTGCAGAGAGGATCTTCCCCAACTGCTTCCAGAGGTAAGCAATTGGGCTGCTGCTTAGAAGCGCTGGTAGGGTTGTCCACAGAAAAAAATCCCTGGAACCCTGGTTACATAGGCCCCTTCTGCCACAGGTAGGGTGTCTTTCAGAAGACCCTTGGGACTTTCTGAACTACATCTTTCCACTCCTCTGATTCCTGGAGTAAGGTCGTTGAGGAGTGGTAAAATGCATGCCCACAGCTGAAAGTGTTTTTCCGTCCTTTTCACACTTGGCTAATGTGTGTCTGAATTTTGGGCCAAATAGTGAAGAAGCATCAATGAGAGGGTTGATAAAGGAAGACTTGAAGGGGTCTGCAAAGTCACACAAGTGTATCGAGGCATGATGCCTAATTGCAACACCTGTACCCACTGCCCTAGCCGTCCCTTCTGGTGTATGTGCAATAAGCCACATGGACAAGTTGGAGATTAATTCTAGGCTGGCAAGCTGGGAGGCAACCTTATCTCATACCTCATCAGACACTGCCAAGGTCCCTGAAAGCTCAGTTATCAGGTCCCATTGAATTCATGTGAAATGTGCCAAAAAATTCAATGACCATATGGCAAAGGTCATTGAAACACAGACCCGTTTACCAAATCTCTCCATCTGAGAATCCCAATTTGGAGGATGATCACCTGGACTCTCCTTGGCGAGTTCCTTTTTTGTGCCAGCCACCACCACTATGGCATCTACTGTTAGATCTCTTGACCAGTGAGGCTGATCCTAGGGAGCGGAAAGAATTTTGTCCAGTCTTCGGGGGATTAGCTCTATAGTGTCAGGAGCCTTCCATGCATGCTGCATGATGAGTTCGACCAGTTCATCTGCATGTAGGGTCACCAAAGAAGTAGAAGGTCAGACACGAATAGCCTGCAAGAAAACAGATTCCTTGGAGGAAGGGTTTGTGGGATTCCAGTCACCTCTCTGTTTTAATATTTCCAGGACATCTTCAGGGACTGACTGTGGAGATCCTTCCCCTTCATTGAAGTCTGTATCTTCAGTGACAGATTCTTCTGGAGAATCAAGGTGTTTCCTCTTGCATAATCTCTTATGGGGTGCCTCCTCGAGGGGGGGGTCTGAGGAGGCCTCTGAAGAGAGGATACCGTGCAGCAGGGTGTCTTGTTGCTGTTGTGCCCAATGACCTGATGTAGTACATTGTGACAGTGGCGACCCAGAGGCTACATAGATGTGATACTCCAGTGGGGATGATGCCAACTGGGAGCCTGCTGAGGCAAGAGCTCTCTTCATAATCTGGAAGGCAGTACCACCCAAAGAGGGATGGGAGCCTGGAACTGAGAAATACAACCTCAGAATCAAAGTCACACCCCACTCTGACAAGCCCACCTCCAGAGCAGGAGCTGTGAGAGGACTTGCAACTGCCAGAGCACCAGGGACCAAGGACAGCACCATGGAAAAAAATCAGAGCCAATCCAGGGATCTTAGAGCTGGCAGCCAAGTCATGGTCCTGTAGGTGGGATGGCTCTAATGGAGCCACCGACCACAGAGTTGTATCCAGAACTAAGGTGAGGTCCACTATCGGCACTGAAGTAGTCAGCACCATAAATGCTGAAGTCAAAGTCTCCAAGGCCTGTGGCTGAGGTTGAAGGAGGAAGATAAGTGGGTGTCCTCAGAGAGTAACTCTTGGCTCCAGATGGGAGAGAGATCCTAAATGGGGCAGGAAAGCCTCTGGCCACCAAGAGCTGATCCACTAACCTGACTACATTAAGCTCTGAAAGCCTCTGAAAGACTCCTGATGGAACGGACGGACATCCCAGAGGGTGATTCTGGCCTTTCAAGGAATGGACTTAATTGTTAACCCAAGAAGGGGTCAATAGTTGGAGAGTATCTAGTCCTGGGTACTGATTCAGTCTTCGGCCCCATGGTCGGCGGACCAATAATTTGTTTTGCTGGGGAGGAAGTAACCGGTATGGGGGAAACTATTATTGGTGCCAACAGGGTCACTGGTACTGATGAAGTGGTCGGTGCCATAGTGACTTTTATAGGTTCAACAGTTGTTGGCACTGTGGGGGGCATTACACGCTTCAGTGCCTGAACAGTAGTGGGTTTCAGTTTTGGTATCTTAGGCCTCGGTTTAAGGGATGAGCCGGGATGTGGTTCTCAGTAGAGTTAGACTCATGAACTTTAGGAGATGCCAGAACAGAGTGACTCCTTTTCTTTGACTCTTTTTTGGGAGACTTAGATGTCTCCACCTCAAACAAAGCCTTGTCAAAAGGGCATTTTAACAGCCCCTTGAGGATGAGTTCATTACACCTTTCTGCAAGGGTTTGAGTGCTGAAACCCTTGCAGAGTTAACAATGCAGTTGAATTTCTAAGTGTGGCACCCTTAAACAGTAAACACAAGAAAGATGCCCATCTGAGTTGGGCATCCTTCTGCCACATTCCTCACATTGCTTGAACTCAGTGGTTACCTTATATTTCTCTGTCATCTTTCAAAAAATATATAAAAAGAAGGCATGCGGACGGTCACAAACTTACTCACACACAAGAAGTAACAGAAAAAAAAAGAGTAAATAATTTTTTTTTAAATAAGGAGAGTACCAGCAATGGTAGTAAAAGAAAAATACCCACAAAAGGGTAAGGGGAAAAGAAGGAACATAAGGGAATACCAGTGATGGTATTTAAAAAAATTACCAAAGGTAAAGGGGAAGGGAGGGGCCTAGAACAATGATAAGTCAAAATTTTTACCTGATAAGGTAAGGAGGGAATATAACGCACTCAAAAAATGCAGAAGTAACAATGAATATCAAGGAAATAACAGGTTAGGATTTAAAAAGAGAACCCCCAGGATTAATGAATGGCTGATTTCCATGCAGGAACAGTTTAGGAGCTCCTGCATGGAAAATGGCCGCCAAGCAATCCAGGAAAGTGCCATTTTCACGTGCATGAGTGGCCGTACACTGCTCCTGCATGGAAAGCTGTGCAGAATGCAAATTACCTCATCTGCTGGTAAAAAACATGCAAATGAGGTGATGTTGCGATCCATGAAGCCAGACGGACTCTGTGCAGGAACAGTGTCTGAGTAGAAATGTATTCAGTTAGTAACTGAATACATTTCTGCATCTGAACAAACGGAGGCAGGACAGCTCATGGAAAGCATGTATTACAGTCAAACACACATGCCAATGGCCAAATATAAGGCGATTGGCAGTAATAACAGTTTATTTATTTTTTTTAATTAAACTTTTTTTTTTTTTTTGGCCGATCATGCTTAGGGCAGTGGCACGCAAATGGGATTGTGCTGAAAAAAAATAAATAAAAAAATGAGAAAAGTCAATTTTAAGTTAATTCTGCATTTTGCCATTATAGTCAATGTCATGCAAAATTTAAACAATACCAGGGAGCACTGATTGTCAAGGGAAAAGGGTCCATTTAAGTGCACTAAAGACTTGCACACTGGGGAATGCAAATGAGGGGATTTATACTGAATCACAGATTTCCTCAAAGTGTCAGCCTGTATCTAACTGTGTAGGTACAACAATATAACAGTGGAAGTGTAAGAGCTGAATGACTTCATAAGGGGGTGTGTCATGCTTGCTGTAAGCTCATTGGAGCTCTGTGGTCAGTGTTTGCCTTTAGCTAAGCACAGCTAAGGAAGGGTGTGTGTCAGATGTGCCTGGGCACTGTGCATATAGCTTAAACGGGTGTGAGCGCCACACACCGGTATTTAAACAAAGAAAAAAAAAGAGGAAATGTCAGCACTAATTACATATGAGCACTGGGTAAGTGTGGCACACCTTGGGGCTTACATAAGGAGGAACTCAGAAGGGTAAACAGCACTAGAAAGGAAAACTAGCATAGCTGGCAGGTGGAATGTATCAGAATCAGCCAATTACACATGCAGCAGCCCAGCACACTAATATAAACTATGCAAATACCCTACAGGCTGTTTTTCCCCACAAACACTACACCACTGGTGTACACAGATGGGGGATTTTTAACTGGCAAAACTATCTAAAAATGTTAGAGGCTGCTGCTGCTTTACTCCATCAATATGTGACAGAGACTGAGGGTGGTGAGGAGGAGAATGCTGACAACTGACCCACAGTGAGGAGGAGGAGAAGACTGTACAGACCCAGGACAACCTACCAGGGCCTACATGAGCTGGAGATAAGAGTGCTATAGGGTGAACAGGGACATTCTACAGCAAATCATTGAGCTGTGCCGGCCACACCTCACACACAGAACAAATAGAGGGGAACCCATCCCAGTGGATACCAAGGTATGTATAGGCTTAAGAATACTAGCCACAGGTACCTTCCAAAGACGAATTGGGGATATCATGGGGGTCTCACAGGCATCAGCATCCAGGGTACTCCAACAGTTCCTGGATGCCATGATACAACATGCCAATGAGCACATATATTTCCCCACCACCCATGAGGCACTGACCACACATATGCATCTCTTCCACCATATAGCAGAATACCCTGAGGTAGTTGGTGCTATAGACTGCACGCACATCCACATCAAAGCACCACCTGGTGAGCGGGGCAGGGTCTACATAAAGCGCAAGGACTTTCCCTCCATCAACTGCCATGTCATGTGCGATGCCCAGGGCATTATCATGAATGTGTGTGCTGGCAGCCCTGGAAGCTGTCACAACTCCCACATCTGGCATTGCTCACAGCTCTATCAGGCGTTTTCCGGGGGGGGGGACATCCCATATGGCCATGTAGTGGGGGATGCTGGCTATGCACTGGAGTCGTGGCTGATGACACCCATCAGAAATGCACAAACACCTAAACAAGAACACCATAATGAGGCACACGCACAAACCAGAATCATTGTAGAGCATGTGTTTGGGATGCTCAAGTCACTGTTCTCCTGCCTTGACATATCCGGTGGAGCCTTGCAGTACTCTCCGGCTACATGTACACAAATGTTCATAGTATGTGCCATGCTGCACAATATGATCCTGCAGAAACAGCTGCAGCAGGAACAGCATGGGGCAGGGTCACACAGCCCCCCACCATTGCCAAGGCCAACACAGGCACAGAGCTACTCAGAGGAGGAACATCCTGAGCCTGCCACTGTAGGCAAAAGGAGGCATGCCCAGTATGCCCAGGCCTTGACAAAGAGGCAATGCATAGCACACACACTGACACTGTAGGGATCCAGGGACTGATACCTCTCTCTGACTTGCACATAGAGTAAAAGGGATGCCAAACATGACACTACCTTAGCTTTACCATGTATAGGGAGTGTACTATGTGCATCCAACTTAGTCAGCCCTCCAGCACTGTCTCTCAATACTGGCCCAGCAACGAGATAAGTCACTCTTCCTATCAATTACTGAATGAAGTAGTATGTTCTCATACTTGTATGTATGATATGGATACAAGCATGCAAGGGAATTGGGTGGCTGAATGGGATAGCAGCAGACAGCTATATGGGACAGCAGAAAATTCATAACAAATACTAGTGTCAACATACTAGGCAGCACTACACAAGGTGACAACCCCCACTGCAGTACCTGTGATGGCCCAAAGAACTGTAGGTGTCAATAGGTCACACACATGGATGTCAATGAGGGTCAAATATCCACCACCAGCCTCACCCAGCAGGACAGGTGTAGATGACCATGAAGAAAGGCTGGGCTAAGGCCCCTAAATGATGGCAATGGTGAACAGCCCCCACACCAGACCTACACAGACATACTACAACAGGTCTGGCAGTAGCATTCTAGTTCTGAAGGATAAAAAGTCTGAAACTGAAATACCATTAAGATCTAACATGTATACTCTACTGATATGCCTCCTGTCTGCATGATAGTTCACAATACAACATAAAATGGAAGCCAACAGAGTAACCAAAATACCAATACAGTCACTTCAAATGTTAAAGTCTGCAGGTGTGCACCCCCCCACAATCCCATGTAGAAATGCAGTAACAGATGGCCTGCAGCACTCTCAAATGGGCTACTGTCCTCTGGCAAAGGCCCATGCCTCACCCATAGTGCCAATGTACAGAATGTCAGGGGGTCCCAACTAACAACTTAACACAGTTAACAGAAAACAAATGCAAGGCCATGTTGACAAATGGCAGTAGCATGCCTCCCCATGTCCTATTGCAAGGACTGTGGATCAGGACATAAATACTACTACTAAAGGCCCAACTATAGGGATACCTTTGAGATATTGTTTACATAATGTTAGGTGAAGGAGAGATAACGGGGGGAGGGGGGGTGTAGAAGCATGGATTTCATGGAGTGTGTGAAGTCTAAAACTCTAATGTCCACCCATGCTACTCCCGATTGCAAACCCATGAATGAATAGCCACAAAACCACTGGTAAACCACAATGTGAAGGTAAACTGACCAGATATACGAGTCCTGCCCTTGGATAACCTGGGTGTATCTGTACAGCTGAGAGGTATGGCCCCAGCAGGATATGGCCATTCCATGAAGTTGAGAAAAGCACAAGGAGGGGAACACCAGCCAGCATACTAACAAGGTGCTGGACCATTTACACAGAACCAGCAGTCTGTAGCTACCCCTCCACAATAGCAGGTGTGTGCCAGAATGTGTAATCTATATGCCTCAGAATATTGGTCTCAGCATCATTCATCTCGTATTTCCCAGTAAATAACTGTGAGCAAAGAATGATAACTGTTGGTAGTTGATGACATGACATCACAGTGTAAAACAATTCATATGTCAGAAAATCTATGCTACAACCAAACATGTCACACAAGCAGCACAGACAACAGTAGTTACAGTATCCCCCTTGTGTTAAGCCCATTGTGTCTCCATATTGGCAACCTATCTACAGATATCCTGCAGAAACAGTTTGCTAAGTGTAGCTGTAGCACACAAAACCCTGAACTGGAGTCCAACCCTCCCTGAAATGGATGCACACACTCAATATAGAAGTTCATATTGGGCATGTGCCTACACTTAGAGAAATGAAGCCCATGTCTCACAGCACAGTGGACTA
Source organism: Protopterus annectens (assembly GCF_019279795.1). NCBI lineage: Eukaryota > Metazoa > Chordata > Ceratodontiformes > Protopteridae > Protopterus > Protopterus annectens. The sequence goes on from NC_056750.1 coordinate 385,388,260, forward strand.
CAGATGAAATACAAAAACTGAGTCAGAATGGTAAACCACACACACAAAATTTAATGTTAGCACTTTCGTACACCAGATATAATGTACTTCTTCAGACATTATTTCCCAACATGCAAAAGCTTAAAAAGCATCATTGTCTTATTAATTACATAAATTACTTAATCATAAGAAAAATCATTGTTGCTTAAAGGAACATACTAAGATCTTATTTAAAATTCTAATTCATGGTGCACAAGTATATTTTACTAAAATAATCATACATAAACTATTACTATTACTAGTGGACTACAGATATCGGTTATTTACAGCTGTCTGTGCACACACACCCAATTGTACCCCATTGATACTTCACACACACACACACACAGTTGGATAGGAATACACACACATATCTAAGGTCAACCTAATATAATATGTCAAACATACACACACACAGATGTGGGGAAGAGAAAGACAGCCAGTGACAGAGAGAATCCCATTATGAGGCCTGTCCCACCCACTACACATCCCATAGGCCTATATCACATGATGTACTGATGTGATTCACTGTAGAGATACCTTTGGTTAGCCCTCAGCCCTATAGTGTCAGTGGTGCTTCTGATACTGTGTAACACTGCAGTACAAATAGGTATCCATGTAGCAGTTGTAATCTCAGTCCTGTCAAATGTAAAGTTTTGTGTGTGTGTGTGTGTTTCTAGATGAATGTGGTTGAGGTCTCCAACATATAAGCTCCGTAGCTCTTGCGATAACTGCGTAATACTATAGGGTAGCAAACTAGTTAGGTAGGAATTCCAATCCTGATCCTGGCAACTGTGTAAATGTGAGTGTTTGTGTAAGAGTGAGTGTGTATCCTTGTAGAGACCTAATTTTTTTGGTAATTCATACTTACAACACTTCCCTTACCCCTCCTTTAGCATTGCTGCTGATGTCACTTACCTTCAAAGATACCTTTGGACACCTCTCCAACATGTAAGCTCCTTGGCATGTGCGATAACTGTGGAACAATGTAGTTGCAATAACTACATAGGTAGGGGGTTTGAATCCCATTCCTGGTAAGTGTCTGTGTGTGTACATGTGTCTACATATATATGTCCGTACCTCAAACATACCAAGTACACATCTCAGTGCCTTACTTTAGCAGTCTTGCAGATATCATCCACCTTAGAAGTACTTATTGGCAATCCTAAACCATGTAAGGTCAGTGGTGCATGTGGTAAATGTATAACATAATGGTCTGAAAAGATAGCTAGAGGTTTGAACCTCACACCTGGCAACTGTAAAAGTGTGTGTAGGGTAAAATATTTTGTGGAATCTCTCACCCACTACATCACCCAATGCCAGTATTTACAAGGGCTGGTGATGTTCCTCACCTTAGAAGTACCTTGGGACAACATCCCTCCTATAAGCTCTGTGGCGCATGTGTTAAATGTGTTACACTGTACATAGCTAGGTAGGGGTTCGAAACGCAGTACTAGCAAGTGTGTGTGTGTGAGAGATCAGTATCCTGTGTGGAGGTCAGTTTGATTATGTAATAACAGGATCCATTGGGGGATGGGTTTTGCTAAATTATTATGTTGAGGACCTAGTATATGTCCCAATGTCCACATTACAAGACCAACAGTTGTCAAACACAATAGAGATGGGTGTAGACAAGCCACAGCCCTAAATGTCTAGTGCCATGTGCAATGACTACATGACAGTATGGTTATACACTTATAGCGTATCAGGAACCAACTTAGAATATACAAAAAAAATATTAAAAAAAATATAAAAAATACAAAAAAAAATATAAAAAAATATATCCAGACACGCTCAACAATGAGCACTAAGGTTTCAAAAGTGGGCTTGAAAAAACTATAAGGTTTGTCACAAAACTAATTTATTAAAAACAATTTAGCGCTTTCAACACCAACGTTGACTTCATCAGAATACATAACAACTATAGACAAACCGATATATAGCATTTGATTTTGGTGCCAGTGGGTCACAGCCAATAAACATCTAATATGATTTAAACAGCTGTATGATACACTTATCACCATATAATGTATGAATATAAATAAATTAAAAACAACTTATTCAAATCAGATTGTGCAGTCTCAACTAATAAAATACATACAATTAATACATATTGTACATATATTTAATTGTCATCTATCCATGTCTGTCCTGCAAATTCGTGTACATACTAGCAGAACAGGCTTTATAGGAATACTGTCATTTAATCCTGGGAATGTGGTGACATCCAACAACAGCTGCCACTTCACTTCTTTCTCCCTCAATGTAGTCTTAATATTCCCTCCCCTAGGATTATTAAAAACTTGTTCCAAAATAGCGAACTTGAAGCAAAGATCACCCCCCTTGCTTGCTATATGCCTGTAAAGAGCATTGTTAAGGTCCTTTTTTCTGATGTTGTAAAGATGATCTTTACGGGACAGTATGGATTAGTGAACAATATAGGCAACCCTTTTAATACTCAGAGACCACTCTCCACCCATGAATCATACACAAACACACTTGGCTAGGCAGCAACCATTCTATTGGTAGTTCCTCTGCATACTGCTTCACAGATAGTACTGACGTTGTGATTGCAGTGGACTACATGCCTGTTGACCACAACAATGCCACTGACAAGAGAAAGTACTTTGATGTATTACATCTCCTAAGTGTGTGTTATCCAGCAAGTAAAAGGACATGGCACCCTGTTCCATCCCCTCAGTAGCCCAATGTGTACAGTGGTCCTTTTGCCATGTTCCCCACTGGATCTGCAACAACTGTAGAGTCTGCAGATGTACCCCACAAAGGGAATCCTATGCCTTATACACATGCACTGTATGGACAGACGCCAATAACTCAAATGAATACCCGTATCATACTGTGAATGTAGGTGCAATCACTACCTCACTTACATAGCCAAGTCTCACCAAATGAGGTCAGGAATTCTACATCTGAAGATACCAATCTGTCCACACAACATGCCCCAGAGACCACAAGCACACTTACACTCTTCAAAGAACATGCATGTGGGACATGTGCACAACCCAGACATTGTCCATGTTATGGAATATAAATCACATACATATGAAGCAGTGCGTATCACTGGCCACCCACAATAGAAATCTGGATGAGTGGATGGGGAATACAATACCCACCCCTGGGGACCACTCCAGTGACTATACTCCTGAGCCACACTGGTGACTATTTTCATGTGGCCTGATGCCAATGTATTCCCTTAGGATAGCCTTGTGCAGCCTTCAGGCCCATTCATCTATTACACACCTATGAAGCAATGAACCTATGGATCTCAGTACTGGCAAATGTGTGTGTGTGTGTGTGTGTGTGTGTGTGTGTGTGTGTGTGTGTGTGTGTGTGTGTGTGTGTGTGTGTGTGTGTGAATAGTAACCCAGTGAGTTTGGCTGATGAATATCCCCTGTGGCTGTAGTTATTAGCAATCAGAGGTTTGTCCAAGCCAGAAAATGTACCATTCTCCATTCTAAAACAGATGATGTAAATTAACATGTACCTATGTACAACCCTCAGCCCTATAACCTGTGAGGCATATGCAATCACTGTGTTACAGACCGGGGATTACCATGCACATACTGTACCCTGCCTATGACATGGTGGGTGTGTTACCACACTGCCATACCCTGTGGCCTTACTGCAGGGCCATATCCTGTGACACACAGATGCCTAGAACGGAAATGGGATATAGCATGTGAGAACACATTCAATCAGCACCTCATTTGTGGGGGGAGAGAGGGGTAAATCTGGCGCTGAATGTGTTACCAAGAATGTGGCCAATACCTGTTGTCTCAGGATAGATATTAGCATTGTGCAGTAACTCACAGCACTTGTGTTTAATGCTGTGGAGGTTGTTGACGTAACTATCAAAGGCTGTTGTGACAGCCGTCAGTGTCTGCTGCATCCCTGTTGCCATATGTGCCTGTTGGGGATTCTATGAGAAATCCAAAGTTGTGTTTGAGGCTAATAAGGGAGTTCAACAGTCATGGGACACCACCTTTCCCTGCAACACTGTCCTCCCTCTGATGTACACTTCAGTAATGGCAGGGGACCATCACATGTCTCCCAAAGTTTGGAGGACAGTGTCTGGGTTCTGTTGGCTCTGGCTAGTACCATGCATTTATGCACCTGTTCATACAGTGCCTGTGTGTATGATTCCACAGTCATGCAGCTATTTCCCATTGCCATAGGTGCAGTGAAGACATCCACCCCCATTTTCATGGCTGCAAAGTCAGTTTTGGAGAGGTTTTGCCAGATGGTTATCTTTGTGTGTGTGTGGGGGGGTGTGGCTGACATGTTGAGTTCCATGTTGATTATAGCCTGTGTGAGTCTCACCATGCAGGGATTGACATCTGTGGATGAGCAACAGTCTCATATTTAAGTGGTCAACACAGGTCAAGGTTGTTGCATCCTCTACCAGGGGTCAATATGACTAGGTCTAGGGCAATGGAAATGAATCCCAGAAGTGTTGGGCCACTGTACTGGTGCTTGGCTACATTCCCCAGGTGATGGAGGGGTAGTTGAAGACACATGTACTATGTCACTGTTGCGCTGGACTATCACAGATGGCAGGGTGTTGAGGAATGTGCATTAACAGTCTAGGGTCAAAGATGTGGAGCCATAGCAGGCTATGGTCTGGCTTGCACTATTACCCCAAGGCAGTTGTACCAGAAGCATCTCCAATGCATTATGATGGGATACTAGTCTGGAGGTGTTCCTATCCATAATGAATATGAAGCCAACACCACCTGTGGAGGTGTGGTGTGGCCCATGTTTGGGGGCTGACAGCTGTGGAATGCATCATAGCCTGATACTGCAGGTCTGCTGTCTGCTGCTGTGAACAATCTCTCCATTACAGCAGACATGTGTCCTCCACACAGCAGACATGTGTCCTCCACTCCAATGACTGCTATGAGGGACTGCATCCTGACAAACGTCCACTGTTGAGCAGCATGACCCTCAGTTTGCATACATGTGTAGCTGTTATGGTGGTAATAACATTAAGAACACTGCCTAATAAGGCACCATAGGGGTGGCAAGACACTTAGCCAGTACCTGGCAACCCAGTGGTGACAGATGTAGGACATCCATGTCAAGTCATTGGGTTTCGTCACTCATATCATCCCAAGCAGAGAGGTTCTGGATCCCCTGTGAATAACATAACACATAAGCCAATGTTGCAGTCAATCATCTGTTGATAATATTGCTGCCCTACCGCAGCATCATTCTGGGTGACAGGGGTACACTGTCCAGAGCTACTGTCACACCTGCCTGGACCACATAATCAGAGAGTTCAACCATCTCTCCTGTCATGTAGTGCAGTGAGGTGTGTCCCCAGTCATTCATAATCACATGGATATGGAGTGATACACTTACTTGTGGAGTGACATGACTGGCTGTGTCATGTGTTAGATGCTTGGCTGTTACCTGCTCCATATTCAACTTAGTGAGTGGAATGTGTGTGCCTCAGTATTGAGTTACACATGATCACTGTATTGTGCAAGGGTGGTTAGCCTTAAGAGCTTAGGATGGGGGTCAAACTGTATAGGTTAAATGTGTCCCTTGGCATGTGCCATGTTATGGTGTCAGAGTGGGTGTATGCCCTGCTGGTCTGTGCTGTTTGGGTAAATGTCCACTGAGTGCTTCTGGGAAGGTGGGTGTGTGGCTTTTCACTATATGTCATGGCTGTCAAAGTGGATGTCATGGAAAGCTATGTGTTCCACATGGTGTGGTGCAGGCATTGATCTTATCCTCTTGACCTGCTAGTCCAGTCTTTGCTGGAGAGTGCAGATGTCCACATTGGGTGATATATGGGTAACCCTCACAGGTCTGAGTGTTTGGAATTTAAAGGGGAGGACTGTCTGCATACATGAGGAAGTTGCAACAGTGCCCCAGAATGGACAAGTGCAGCAGGTTAATGGGTGATAGCACAGATAACTGCCCTTCAAACATGCCAGGAGGGGTGGACATAACTAGTAAGTAATGCGGCTACATCTGTGATGAAAGAGTACTACTGACAGCTGCCAGGTGTGCCACACTTCTTGATACAATAACCTGGTGAAGTGCTAAGCCATAATGCTAGTTGAAGTGCAAGACAGAAAGAACTAGCATGATGTATGGGTGGAACAAAAGGCAGACTGTTTGCCACCTGTAATACTTTACCAGAGCTGAGCAGTTATCAGCAGCTTTGGCCATGTGAAAGTTCAGTAAGCTCTGTTGCATGTGCGGTAACTGCGTTAACACTATAGTAGACAAACCTAAATAGGCAGGAGTTCTAATCCCAGTACTAGCAAGTACTGTCTGGCTCATACCATTTTTGACATGTATACTACCCTTTACACTTCCCTCCACTCCAATTTAGTAGACCTGTTGATGTCATCCACCTTAGAAGTACCTTTGGAAGAGGTGGAAATGTATAAGCTCTGTGGCGCGACTGATTACTGTGTAACACTATAGTAGGAATAGGTAGATAGGCAGGAGTTCTAATCCCAGTACTGGTGTGTGTGTGTGTGTGTGTGTGTGTGTGTGTGTGTGTGTGTGTGTGTGTGTGTGTGTGTGTGTGTATGTATGTGTGTGAATCATGTACTGTCTGGCTCATATCCCTTTTGACCTGTATACTACCATTTACACTTCCCTCCACTCCAATTTATTGTAGACCTGTTGATGTCATCCACCTTAGAAGTACCTTTGAAAGACGTGGAAATGTATAAGCTCTGTGGTGTGTCTGATAACTGTGTAACACTATAGTAGACATACCTAGATAAGCAGGAGTTCTAATCCCAGTACTGGCAAGTGTGTGTGTGTATGTATGTGCGTGTGAATCATGTACTGTCTGGCTCATATCATTTTTGACCTGTGTACTACCCTTTACACTTCCCTTTACTCAATTTAGTAGACCTGTGGATGTCATCCACCTTAGAAGTACCTTTGGAAGAGGTGGAAATGTATAAGCTCTGTGGCACATCTCATAACTGTGTAGCACCATAGTAGAATACCTAGATAGGCAGGAGGTCTAATCCTAATGCTGGCAATTGTTTGTGTGTGTGTGTGTGTGTGTGTGTGTGTGTGTGTGTTGTGAGGATCATATCATGTGTGGCTTATACCATTTTAATGTGTATACCATACACGGCTGGTGACCACCTCCCACTGCCATTACTTTATATAGTGTGGTAACAGCATCTGCCTCACATGCAGCAGGTTAAACCATTGTACAGTCTTCTGTACAGATGTGTCTGAAATATCCATTTGTTTGAAACCTATACATGGTCAGAAGTAGTCTGTGTGCCTTAACAATGCCCATGTATGTGATATTATAGCCAAATAGGCCACAGTGAGTGTACTGAAACACATGGCAGCATGAGGCATCATACCTGACGGAAACATCATGCTGATAGTACGTATGCTGCCCTCACAGGTGACCAGCCTTGTAAGTGCAATACATGAGTCCAGATGCTTGGTTTTACAAGTGAACTGTACCTGCTATGGGTCACATTAAAGGCTGGAAGAGGTGTGGACTGTCATACTGTGGTCCTAATTAGTATTAAACAGGAACACCTTGAGTCTGAAGAGGGGTGTGTACATAATTTATATCCACTGTATATCAGTAATGTGTCACGCATGACCTTACCTTAGGCCGTTTGTCCAGCACAATTTGCTGACCTCTGTCCAGATGTCTTGGCACTGACAAGTTGTGAGGTATGCTACAAGAATGTTGAGTTCATGTCAGATAGGTCCCAGTGGTGACCACTGTGATGCAATACAGTTAACCCCAGCACAAGTGAACATGCACAACAAGCAATATAGCTATTCTATAAAGCAATATAGCTATTAATAATGGTTGTGTGCATGGTAAATTGCATGCACTTCACATGCCTAGAGTATTGCCAGGCAACAGAACAATGTCATACTCGCCAGCATCAGGCTGCTGTCCCATATGCAGACCAGAGGGTCGTAGGTAATTGTGAGAGGGAGTTATTGTCAGCAGACGCATGTGTGGCCTTGGTACAGGATGGATGCAGCATGTCTGCAGATCTACAGTACTAACTGCAATAATACATAATGTCCTGTCCTCACCATAGATGTGCACCTCTGTGCATTAGAAAACCCCATCCACAACTGCAATCAGACCTGACACATGCATGTAGATACAATATAGATACATGTATGTCTGATACATTAATGTACTAATCCCCACTGGGCCCTTACCTGCACACTCCTCATCAAGTGTGTATGTGCAGTCCACCTCCACAATGTTTCCCTCAGATTCATGGCTTGTGTGTTAGGTGTGTGGCCCAAGTGTGGTGAGGAGCTCCTTGGTGGGTGTCAGTGGGGGCTGGATGGCTGAGCCCCCACCTGTGGCAAGCAATTCCCTTGCTACAGTAGCATCCCATTGATGGGCATGGCATTGGAGGTTGGTGGCTCGATGATGCACATGCTCATAAGTTCTGCTGTGCAGGCTGGCATCATTTACCCTGTGGACCATACTGTTCCATAGGGCAGTCCTCTCCCACACATCATCTGTTCTCCATCCAAATGACAGGGCATAATGTCCAATTACATATTGGGTGATGATGTCTGTTTCCACAACAGAGAATGCTGGTAAGTGAGCACTCTGCATGTCACCTAGAAGACAAACAAGTAAAAGGTCACAGGACCTCATACAGTTGACAAAATGTACATCAACAGTGGATATTACTTGCAAATAATCCACATTACACCAAAACCCTCCAAGCTATCATAGCTATAGCAGCTTGCATTACATGCCTGTCCATGAGCTTATTCCCCCCAATGTTGGACACTTGATTGCAAAATCCTCTAACCTCCATTCATTTCTATGTAGAGGGTTGACAGTGGGCATCTTCCACGTGGATGGTGTGTGGATGGTGGCAGGTCTGTGACTGTGGTATGTGATGGAGCTCTGAGCACATGCCTGAGGTCATGTAGGAGGCAGACACTGATGGTATTATGCCCCATGGAGATATGCTGTTGTTGCCATCAGTAGGCAATATGTACATGCTCACCATTGCTGAGGGGAAGAGTGTGGTTGATGTGCATAACTCCCTGTAAAACTGGGGTGGAGAGGGTGACTATGTTCCCACCAAACCTGTGTGATGCAGGTTGCCTATATCCACGGTATGTGTGTATGAGGTATTCTTTACCCCTAGTACAGGGTGAATTGGGTTGTTTCATCTGAGACTTACAACATATGTGGAGGCATGGTTGCAATTGCCCTTGGTGGTGTGGATATGTCCGATTCATAGCCAGTCAACATTACAGGAAGTCACCTATGAACTTACATGCTTGCTCAGATATACATGGACTTGCTTCAAAGTTGTTGCCTGCACCTATGTGTCCCTGTACACTCAATGTAACAACCTATTATGAGGTTTGTGTATTGCTGCTGTCCACCAAAGGGGATTACTCTACCTTGGTGGAGGCTGGATATACAGGTCAGGTACTGCTGTGTCCATATAGCTACAGTGGATATGAAGGGTACACACTCCTGATACACTGCCTGGTATTTGTGCAACTGGAACATGACAACATAATAACTCATTTCATAACAATTCCCACCTGTGGCACCCACCGTGGTGCAGCAGTTAGCATTTTTGCCTCACAGTAAGAGATTCTCCAGTTCGATTCTTGGCTGGGGTGCCTTATGTGTGGAGTCTGCATGTCCTCCCTGTGGTTGTGTGGGTTTCCTCCGGGTGCTCTGGTTTCCTCCCACATCACAAAGACATGCTGTAGGTGGATTCTAAATTGGCCTTAGGCATGAGTGTGTGCCTTCTGTGGAAGATTGGGTGCCAGGCTGGCAACTCGACAACGTAAAACTCCACTGCCAATCATGAGCAGACAGGTGATCCACTGTGGCGACCCCTAACTGGAAAAAGCCAAAAGAAGATTATAATTCCTACCTGTAGTGTGACCTATAGCCTGTACAATTCAACTGAAAACATAACAATTGGGTCTGTGAAAACATATAAAAATAATACTCAGTACAGTAAGCCAGTTGAATGAGTGTGCACACCCTTAAACTGATATGTTGTGTATATACCTCTTGAGGTGGTTACAGCATTCATCTGTGTTGATCTGGACTCTAACATCATAGCACATTTTCACTTGGCAATAGTTGGTCACCTTCCTAGAAACACCTTTGATTGTATTTCAATGGAATTGTACAGGTTAGGTGTCACATAAAAATGAGAAACATTATGAAATGATCTTCTGTGGTCTGATTGTCATACAGCACACATACCTGGCATTCTAAATGTGATGTGTACACTTGTGATATCCACTGTATATAGCTGTGGATATAGCTGGTAGTGGTAGGCATGGACAGAAGGCATAACACTGGTGCACACTTCCCTGATTAATAGCTGAATATCATGCCTACGCTAGTACACATATCAGTGTCAGGGCACTGCAACAACCAGTAGCTGTATACATTTCTGTCTGTTGTATGCACTGACACTGATATTCAACACATGTGCAACATGCACAACCTATGTACCTGAATGCTTGAAACCCATGTGATTTAGTATTGTGCCTTCCAGCTTAACATAAGCATACATGCATGTGCTCAGGGGATACCTGGTATACATTGCTGTTGTATGTTAGTATGGTACACTGTAGTTACAGTCTTGCAGCTCAGTCATACATCTCAACCTGTTACAGCAGTATGTGTGTACAATGGCACACATAAATGTGTGTCAAAGGTGATATCAGTATTGATACTGTATTAATATAGCTGTACCATACATCAGTATGTTGATTGCACAGTAGGGTTTGACATCACTGTAATAACCTGGAAGATGTCCAACAGTCATAAGTAGGCTATTATGTTACAATGTCATTGCTCACAGACCTGCTAATGTTTTGGCTGACATAACACAGGTATATGTGTATGTGACTACAGATATCAGTTACAAATGTGCTTATTGTCAAGCAGAACACTGTATAGTTGAATGTTATTTACCACATGCAGTTCAACACACGTCTGCAACAGTACTTTACTATGCATATGCCCTCTATAGGCCTCTTAGTTTTACAAGGCAAACATGTGTCA
>NC_056750.1:385404348-385409348 GCF_019279795.1 Protopterus annectens
TTTACCTCTGGTGTGGAACATAGAGTCCCCATGTTGGTGATGACCAGGTCCAATATGTTGTTCCCTCTTGTGGGAGTGGTGACCAGTTGTTCCATTACGTTAGAGTTTATAAATTCAAGGAACCGTTGGGTGAGGGTGTTTGGGCTTGAGTAGTTTTCCCAGTCAATATTTGGGTAGTTGAAGTCACCCAATAACATAGTGTTTGGAGAGACCTTCATATTCTCCAGTGTTCTCAGGAATGCCAAGTGGGGTTCCTGTAATAGGGAGGGTGTTCTGTAGCAGGCTACAAACTGAAAAGCAGTTTTGCCCGCTGTTAGTTGCACATGGATGGTTTCTGATGCTTCGTGCAGTGCCACTAACCTGGAGGTGTAGGTATCTTTGATGAATATAGATACTCCCCCCTCCTTTTGTGCTTCAGTCCGAGTTTTGGGGCTGAAACGCATGGTATGAGTTATAACCTGGTAGTGCTGGGGTGCTCTCAGGAGCCTTGAACCATGTTTCTGTTACTGCACAGACATCGATTTTCTCCATACTGAGGAGAGTCTCGAGTGCATGCATCTTGAGGTTTAGACTTCTGGCATTGAGTAGCATTACCTTTAGGTTTTTTATCTTTGGGTTGTCTATGGAGGTGGGTTTGTCCTTTGAGCCTTGCCTAAAAAAGCACTATGGGGGTGGCAAGAGCCTTGGCCAGTATACAAAAGCCTAAGGGTGACAGGTGCAAGCCGTCCCTAGCGAAGCAACGTGGCTTGTCGAGCATGTCATCCCAGGCTGACAGACACTGGATCCCCTTTGAATGACACCAATACTTTAGCCAATTGTTGAAACTGATCATTTTGTCTTTATACTGTGGCATCATTCTTGGTGATGGCAAGATGCTACTCAAGGTCAGGGACATACCAGCCTGGGCTATATGGTCAGATAGCTCCTCTATGTCTCTTTTCATGTAGTCCAGGGAGGTACGTCTCAGGTCATTCACACCAGCATGGACAATGACAGAGTCATACTTGTACTTGCTTTGGAGTGACCTGAGTGCTTGCGTTATGTGGTGGATCCAGGCACCCGACAGGCAGCTTACAGTGACCTTCTCCTTGTTCAGTCTGGTGAGTGGGATGTCAGAGTGCCGGACAATAGAGTCCCCTATAACAAGTGTATTTGGTGTGTTGTTTGGCCTTATAGGCTGTGACTGTGAGGCACACTGATTTTGTGAGAAATGTGATTTGTGGGTATTGTTGAGGGGTGGCTGTTGCTTGGATATCTGCTTAGGAGGTCTTTGCTGTTTAGGCAGATTTTTATTTAGTGCCTCCGAGTATGTTTTTGTGTGTTTATGTGTTGGGTATGTAGATGCAATAGGTCTGTGTGAGACTGGATTTGTGGTGTGGGTGGTTACCTTTTCCTCCTGACTGACTGTGCCAGTCTTGGGTTGAGAGACCTCTGTCTCCAGTTTGGCTGTGTATCTGCATCTCTCACATGTATTAGAGTTTGTTGGGAGGAGGAGAGGGTTGTCTCTGTATATAAGGCAATTGTAACATTGCCTCAAAATTCCCAGATTCACCAGCTGGACTGGAGAGTAACCTTGAAACTGACCCTTGGACATACCAGATTAGTATAGGGAACTGTTTTTTTTACTGATCAGATTAGGGAATGGAACTGATTTTTCACTTGATCAGGAAGGACCAATCAGGAGTCTAATACTTATGAGAAGTCAAGGAGGGTGTAGTGCTTTAGTTAGTTAGTGTTTCCTTATAAGAGCTGAGCAAGTGCAGGGCTTTAGAAAGAGAAAAGAGTGATTACTTTGAGAGTATGAACAGTTCTAAGGGAAAAAGTGAAGAGCAGACTTTGTGGAGCCTGGAATAGTTCAAACCTGTTTAGGCGGCGCTGCTCAGTGCTCAAAACCGTGCAAAAAGAGAGTTGTAGGGTTTTAAGAGAGAGAGAGAGAGATCAAGGAGTTTAGAATTGACCCAAAATGGCCAATAAAACTACAGCTTCTAGGTAGTAACCACTCCTCCAGGGACAGGCAGGCTTGTTCAGTGTTAACCACTCCCACTGGTGAACAGAAATACTTCCCTTTAGCCCAAGCAGTTTCTATTCAGATATATATATATATATATATATATATATATATATTTATAGATACCAATCCTTACTAATTGCATACTTGTCTCTTCCCTATTGTAAACTGGCTGTAAAGAATGGTGTGTTTAAGAAAACATCCTGAAAACAATACAGCTATGGTGACTTACTGGTAAAATGCATAGGCTATGGTGTGCAGGGTCCTGGGTTCAAGACCTACAAGGACTGTTTATTTTCTTGCTAGGCAGACCAAGGTGTGTTGTAAAAAGAGTGGTTAAGGCAGTTTTGAGCAGCTTTGAGCACGTTTGCGTGTGTTTGCCCAACGGTAAGTTGTGCTAATGTACAGTTAAATTAATAGGTGCTTACACCACGTAGGCTTCACTTAACAGTGCGCAAATCTGCTTAGCATTTATATGTAAGCAATGCTGAAACTTGCTAAGCATAGCTTAGCCCTGGTAACTAGGGATTACATTCCAGTCTGATAAAATAGCAGGGTAATGACATCTTTAATAATTGTACTTAATTCCCTGTATAATGCATGCTTCTATTTGCTGTAATTACAGTAGCAAGGGGTATGAGCATACTGTATGGGACACATGGATAGTACCACAATCTTTTCTCTTTGGATTTGTTTCATACATGGGTAGTATCCAAGGTTATATGGAGTCACACTTGCATGTTACACAAGCTACAGTGCACTGGTTGACAGAAATAGTTTAACACATATTGTATCATTACATTAGTACTTTTAACAGTGCTTTTTCAAGTAAGAGTACATTGCAGAGTGTAGTACTGGAACCATACACCCCTGCATTCAAAGCTAGAATCTGGGTACTGAGTACTTTGTTCTTGGTGTTTGAGCTGTATGTTTATATGTATCTCCTATTGGATATTGATCTGATATGTTGATATTAACTGTAAACTACTATGCTTTTTGGACATGTTATTGAGGACTGCTGTCATGTAGTAAAGTCATACTTTTCAGTTTCAGACATGTATCTTTCAAAACATTCATCCTAATGCATAACCTGTTGACTATCTACTTTCTGTCTGTCCTCTGTACAGATGTGCCGATGTCAGGTATTGCTACGGCCAAACCACTATTTAGTTGCCCACATTGTATTGTGCTGTGGGCCTGGACACTGCTGCTAGTTCCAACGTATGGGACATTCCTTAATGTGCACCTTGCCCCATTTCATTCCCTGTGTGAGGGACATTACAAAGGTGATGGCCTAAAGATTCACATACAGTGGGTGGCAATACATCACAAGACAGGACATGTGGAGACAGCCAACCAACAGGGGGACATATTCCCAGATTTGTGAACAGATTCTATGTCATCAGTGCTGTTATACGCATGGTGGATTGATAAATTGACAGTGTTTGTGTGGACATGCATTTAGTGTGTGACGTCACGCCTCACAGTGATATGTCTGACATACCACTCCAGTGGCACGCTGTCCACAGAATGGCCACATGTCTGCCTGTTATGTTTTGTGTGTTCAGTAGACAGTCTGTGTCCTTGGTAAATCAGTTGTGGACTCTGGGAATGCAGTCAGTAAATACTGACATCTATTGGTATTACTGATATCAGATTCCTCAAAGGATGTTACAACAAACCCAGTGACATCTGCAAATGTCTCAATGTAAGACAGCAGTATGTCCAATCTACCCCTGTGTTTGTCTCTTGCTTCCCACCTAGTGATATAGGGGTTGATGCCGAGCTTAGTGAGTGGAGAATATTATCAAAGGCTTTGGCCAGACCAATGTAGGCTGTATGTGCCACCTTGCCTTCATCCACAGCTCAGGTGACTGACACCAAGAAGGTGACCAGGTTGAATGAGCAGGTAAGACCTACCCTTCACAAAAGTAAAATGTGTGGGATCCTGAGTCTGCAGATCCCCATATCCCAGTTTATCAGGTGCATGATGATGCATTCCATAGCTTCATATAACAGACTTGGCTGGCAGATGGTGCAGTATTTCCCAGGGTCTGTAGTTACACCTCGTTTGTGGAGAGGGGTGACTGTAGCAGTGTACAATTTAGTAGAGAAAAAGCCTAAGGTAAGGCTGTGCTTAAAAAGGGCACACAGATAAGGTGCCAGGTGACTGTAGCAGTGCACAATTCAGTAGGGACAAAGCCTGAGGTGAAGCTGTGCTTGAACAGGGCACACGGATAAGGTGCCAGGTCACTCTGTAGTTCATGTAGAACATAGCCAGGGATATTCTCAGGTACCACAGAAGCTGTATTCTTGGCCTTGGACAGTGGTGGTTTAACCTATGCTGCAGTAATATTGAGTGTATGGCAGTGTACTGGTACTGTGATTGATCCTTTGAGAGGGAGTGAGAGGTAATGCTTGCACTTAAGATGCCAGCCAGTATATTGGCATTATTTGTTGGCTCAATCTGGGAGATACCATTGTCTAGTAGCTCAGAATAAATACTGGTATTGCCATGGAGATCCTTTACATAACTGTATGAAGCCTTGTGGTTGTTTTTACTATGTGCTCCAATTCTGTTCTCACAGCTAACTTTGTAGTATTTAATGAGGGATCTCAACTATTCATTGAGGCTGATAAGGGTTTATTTCCTGTCTTGTGACTTCACCTTATTCCATATCAGTTCCCTTCTTCTGTTGTACAGTTTCTTTATGGCAGGGGACCACCAGATCAGCTTCCTTTTTTTGGAGGTGAGGGTCCTGGTTGTATTGGGTAAGGCGGTATCCCTGCATTTGTGTACCTGTTCATAGTGCATTGTTGTTTAATTCAGCTGTCATGGAACTAGTCTCCATTTGCATCGCTGCTGCGAGATTAGCCACATCTGATTTTATGAGGCCATAGTTAGCTTTGGAAAAACTTTTCATGGTGGTTACCTGTGCAGAGGGTGTAGGAGGGCTGTGGATTTCCAAAGGTAATTAATTTGTGTTCAGAT
>NC_056750.1:385416848-385424348 GCF_019279795.1 Protopterus annectens
TGGCTATCGGGGACGGAGATACAAAGCACCTGCCTTGGCGAACCTGAGACGATGTGATCCACCAAGCAAGATGTTCTTTGCATGTTTGTGTCACCAGAATCTGGTGACGCATTGGGAGTTGCTGGTATGACCACTGTGTGAACAGCATCCACTGAAGGAGGCGCATGTAGAATCGAGCCAGGGGAAGAAGAGTAATGGCCGCAGCCATGAGACCTAATACCTTTAGAACCATTCTGGCCTGTACTTTCTTGCTGGCCAGAATGATCCTGACATGAGTCTGAATGTCTGAAACTCTTTGTTCTGTAAGGGTAGCTGACATCCGAACAGTATCTAAGTTTGCGCCTATGAAGGTAATAGACTGGCAGGGCGATAAGGATGACTTTTGAAGTTGATTGAGATGCCTAAATGAGAACAAAGGTCTATTGTGTAATCCCTGGCTTGTATAAGCTGATGCCTGGTGGTGGCTGACAGGAGCCAGTCGTCGAGATACGGAAACACCTGGAATCCTTGACGTCTCAGGTGAGCCGTGACCACTGCCATGCATTTGGTGAACACTCTGGGGGCTGTAGTGAGACCAAAGGGCAGGGCTCTGAACTGGAAGTGACTGGACCCCAGCCGAAGCGGAGAAATCTCCTGGAGCGTCTGTGAATTTTGATGTGATAGTGCGTCCTGAAGATCTATAGAGCACATCCAGTTGTCCTTCTGTAAGAAGGGCAGAATTGACTGAAGAGTGACCATTCGAATCTTGTCTTCCTGACAGACTTGTTGAGTCTGCGGAGATCCAATATTGGTCTCCAGTCTCCCGTCTTTTGGGGACCAAAAGAACCTTGAGTAGATTCCGGGCTCTGAATGGTCTATTGTAACTGGCTGAATGGCTCTTTTTTGCAGTAGTTTTGCGATTTCTAACTCTGCAATGTCCCTTAGAGCGGTGGTACATCTGGAAGGGAACTTGAGGAAGGGACTTTCCTTGAAAGGAATTATGTAACCCTTGGATATGATCGACTGTACCCATCTGTCTTGAGTGAGGGAATGCCAGGCTTCTGGGTACAGTGATAATCTTCCCCGACTGCCTCCAAGGAGGGACAGCCGGGCAACACCTCAGGGATGCTGAAAGGGCTTATCAGAGAGAGGCTCCCTGTTTCCCTGGTTCTTGGACCCCCTCTGCCTCTAGAGCGGCGTCTGTTGTTGTTACCCCTCTGCTTCTAGGGATAAACTGACCACGTGAATCCGGCGTGACTCCTTGGGATTTACGGAACCACATCTTCCCACCCTTCTGTCCTTTGGGATAAGGCCTAGAAGGGGTGGAAAACGGACTCCAACAGCAGAAAGAGTCTTGCCGTCCTGCTCACACCTGGTCAAGGTTTCCTTCACCTGAGGGCCAAACAAAGCTGACCCATCAAAGGGAGAATTTGTGAAGGACGCCTTAAAGGGATCCGCAAAATCACATAGCCGCATCCAGGCTTGGCGTCTAAGAGCCACACCTGTGCCTGCGGCTCTACTCGCTCCATCCGCAGCATAAGATATTAGCCGCATGGAGGAGTTAGCAATGGAATTGAGGGTTCCTAGCTGAAGCAATCTTTCTTGAGCCCTGCAGCTGTAGGATCCTGAACTACTTCT
Organism: Protopterus annectens; assembly: GCF_019279795.1. Taxonomy (NCBI): domain Eukaryota; kingdom Metazoa; phylum Chordata; order Ceratodontiformes; family Protopteridae; genus Protopterus; species Protopterus annectens. The sequence goes on from NC_056750.1 coordinate 385,418,466, forward strand.
CCCAGCTCCTTCAGGATATCTCTTTGGAGTCTGGTGAAGTGGCATAGGTAATTCAGCGACGCATAGCAAAGGTCGCTGAGGAAAACATCCGCTTACATACCTATCCATGGTCCTAGAGTCCTTATTAGGAGGATGGACGGGCACGGAAGGATCTGCAAGTTCCTTTTGGTGGCGCAGCCACCACCATGGCATCAGCGGGACACCCTTGGTAAGGAATTGTTTGTCACTAGGGGCAGTGATAAATTTAGAAGGCCTCCTAGGGACTGGCTCTACAGAGTCAGGAGCTGCCCACACCTTCGTGCAATAACCTGCATAAGGGGTCGAAGGCGGAGACACCCAGGAGGTGGAGGGCCGAGATCCAAACGCCTCTAGGTATACTGACTCATCCTCAGAGGGATTGTTGGTGGGCCAGTTTCCTCTGTTTCAGAAGTTCTAGGATGTCTGAGAAGGAGACATCCTCAGAGGGGATCTAGGGATCCCTCTGACTCATCAAAGTCAGTATCAGTGACAGACTCGGGAGTCTACATGCTTCCTCTTACAAGTCCCCTGCCTAGGAGGATCTCTCGAAACATCAGCAGCATCCTCGGAAGAGGGGAAATTCCCAATGGGAAACCTGAGGCGGAGGATCTCTGGGTCCTGTAGCAAGAGAAGTGGCAGAGATGTCAACAGGTACTATAGAGGGAGGAGCTACGGGAACAGACTGCTGACTGATACCAGTGGCCAGTACACTCTTCATCACCTCGAATGCTCCCCTCCCAGGCAGGTCCGAGAGAACCCGCTCAAGAGCTAGGAACTCCAGGGACCACCGAAAGGGAAGTCTCCAAGGCAGATGTCGGAGCCGAGCTCACCAAGGCCGAGGCTCCAAGGGGAAGAGCGGGCTCGGACAAGGGTTCGATGCCACTCACCCCCTCGGAGGAGACCATGGAAGCCCGACCACCGAATCCCTCTAAGGAAGAGGAGATAAGAGTTGAGGCTGAAGGAACAGAAGGGGGTATCCATCCTCCAGCCGTAGCAGTAACCATGCCCGAAGACTCCAACTCCAAGCTCTGGAGTAGAGTCAAAGGAGGAACTGTAATGGGGTGTGGACCAACAGTTGTCTGCTGAGACGGACTGTGTAACATTTGGGCCAGTACCTGTGACTTGAGTAATCTACTGACCACTCTCTCTAGGTCATGATCTGACAACCTGGATGACCTCGAAGATCGGCTCCGATGGCTCCGTTCCGATAGAAAGAGGTGAAGCCGGAGCCGAAAGTATCGGCTCCAAGGAAGGAGACCTCGACCTCTTCCTGGAATGAGCCATCGGAGCCGATACTACAGATCCTGTCGGAGCCGACAGAACGTCTCGATGTATCGGCTCCAGCCGGAGCCGATACAGCCACCAAAGTAACGGTGTCGGAGCCGATCGGAGCCGACACCCATGCCTGTGCCACATGGGTGGCGGAACCGATCGGAGCCGACATCGAAGTGGACAATACAGATTCGGCACCGATAGCCATCGGTGCCGAAAGCTTTGTCAATCCAGAATCGGCTCCAGCCGAGCCGATCTCGACTCACGCAGTCGGAGCCGAGGCCGCAGGCTTAGATACAGAAGCCTGGGCCTTGGCAGGTTTTGTTGATTTAGGTGGAGCCGACTTAGCCGGAGAGCCCTCCGGCTTAAGAAGGCCCCTAAGAATCAACTTATTCTCTCCTGCAGGACTCTCTGGCTGAAGGAGTGACAAATAGCACAGGAGTCCTGCAGGTGAAGGGCCCAGACAATACAGGCAAGAAGTGTGACCGTCTGTCAGAGACATCTTCTGACAGCACGAGTCACACTTCTTAAAACCTGAGACCCTCTCCTTAGACATGGTGCCGAAAACACAACACACAGACACACCAGTCAAATTTAAATTAAACAAAATACCAAGAGGTATTCTATAAAAAACCAACACACACACCCTAACAGGGGGGGGGATGGGATAGGGAAATTTGACTAACAAAAAATTAAAAGAGACAGGGAATTTCTGTCAGAAAGGGCAGAAAAATAAATTTAAACTATCAATAAATTAGTTTAAGACTAAAAGGGGCTTGAAAAATCACAAATGTGTACAACTTACCAGGAGCTGGTAAAAAGAAGACCTCCTAAGCGAAGCGGCAAACGAGATCAGGGTACTTACCGCCTTGCATCATGGGATATGGGGCAGCCTCGAGCTGGTAAAAGGAGTTCTCGAGCTAAAGCAAGTGCCGAGTCGGAGCCGAGGATCGGCTCCGAACCCAACAAGCAAGAATGAAGGCGAGATTGACAACTTAACATCACACATCACCAACAATGAGGAGTGGAAGAATCACCTACAGTTATATCTACGTTTTGTAGATGATATCTTTCTTTTGTGGGATGGAACAGAGGAAGAGTTAGGTGGATTCATCAATTATTTGCATTCCACCACGGCATTTTTTAGATTTACCGTTCACATGTCACATAGCTCTATAGATTTTTTAGATGTATGTATAGAACAGGACACAAAAGGCTTTAGATCCAAGCTATATAAGAAAGACTGCTGGAAGAATTCGCTTTTAGCATTTGACAGCATGCACCCTAGGTACACATACCGCAACATAGTACAGGGACAGGTGAGCAGGATTTCCAGGTTATGTCTTTTAGACTCAGATTTTGAAAAGGAAACAGCTGAACTCAAGGAGAATTTTAATGAAAGAGGCTATAAACAGAACCTGGTAAATAAGACTGTGGAAAGAGGTAGATCTAAGCGGTGTAGTGATTATAAACCCTGGATTTTAAGATCCTCAGAAAAAGATGAGGTCAATAAGAGCAATGATGGTTCCAGCAAAGGTCTACAGGTCATGTTAAATTATAGCAGCAATACTAGTGACATTTGCAATATAGTGAGAAAAAATTGGAATATACTGACAAGTGACAACGTATTGGGGGGTGTAGTAGGGTCGCAACCCACTTTCAGATATAGAAGGAATAAAAACTTAAAAGACTTATTGTGTAAGGAACCTTCTATGCCCACAGTATCATATGCTCTACCCAACACAACAGGAACCAATAACTGTGGATCATGCAAAGCTTGTCCCTATATAAATAAAGATATTGTTTTCACACATCCCATTACTCATAAAGTGTTTCACTTTAAAGGAAGAGCAACCTGCCGCACCACTAACATAGTGTACCTAGCAGAGTGTTGTCAATGCCAAAGTTTTTATGTAGGCAAGACAAATAGTATGTTTAAAATAAGGATCCTTCAGCATCTCTCCAGCATTAGGAATAATGATGAAAGAAATGCATTGTGTAGGCATGTGAATTTATTTCCTGAACATACATTTAAATTTAGGGTCATTGTAAATGTTAGACCTAGCATCAGGGGGGGTGATATTATGCTTCAAACTGAAACAATAGAAACTAAATGGATTGCTAATTTAATGGCCAATAGGAAGCCTGGGTTAAATGAATTTATACCTATTAAGCCTATTTTGAAAAATAGGCGGGTATTTCATTGAATCTGTTTGTTTGATTGAATGTGATTGGCTTTTATTATGTATATAAGCAGACCATCTCATTCATTTTATTTATCTGAAGAAGGGTCATCCCGAAAGCGCTTATCTTGTGATTTTAAGAATAAAGAAGTTTTTAAGCTGTCAGCAGTGTTCAACCTTGCTTTGTTTTTCTTCATATATACATACACAAATATATATATACACACAAAATATATATATATATATATATATATATATATATATATATATATATATATATTTACACACACACACATATATATATCCATATTATATATACACACAAACACACACACACACACATATATATATATATATATATATACACATATAAATATATATATATATATATATATATATATATATATACACACACACACATATATATAGATATATATATATATATACAAAAAAATATATATATATACACACACATATATATATATATATATATAGATATATACACATTTATATATATATATATATATATATATATATACATACACCACCCCAACTACTTATACTAACTCCAGGGTCGCACCACAGTGGGGAGAAGGGCATATACATTTCTTTCAGTGAAATGTGTTTTCAGTGAATAGTCCTAGAACTATATATATATATATATATATATATATATATATATATATATATATATATATATATCTACATACACATATATATATATATATATATATATATATATATATCTACACACACACACACACACACACACACATATAAATATATATATATATATGGAACAGACACAACAGTTAATTAACAGCCCTAGCCCCACAGGATGCGTTACCCACTGTATCCTCCCTTCTACATGAAGGCATCTTGGAAGAGAACAATTCTATTAGTCACAATGACTCCAATATTATGGCTAATAATATGCCTCTTTTGAATGATAATCGCAACAGTAATTTTTTAGAATTGGGCCATTGGGATGTGAGGAACACACCGAGGACTCAGAATAAATTTGGCCGAGGGAGGAGAGAAGGAATGAGAGGACGCAGACATGTTCCCATGGGGACACCCATAAGAACCAGGAGCCATCGCAGGATTTAACAACTAATGACAGCACCATCAAGCTAGAGGAACACACTGAGGACTCAGAACAGATTTGGCCGAAGGAGGAGAGAGAGAATCAGAGGACGCAGTCATGTTCCCATGTGGACACCCATGATAACCAGGAGCCATTGCAGGATTTAACAACTAATCCATCAAACTAGAGTTTCTCTCGTGTCCAGTTTTTAATCTAACTGATAGAACTTTATCAGAAGCACACATGCAGTTATTTAGCAAAGGTTTCACGTTCATCCCAGGGCAGAGAGCCTACATTACGAATGCTTTACTTGAACTCAAACTTTTCACAAGAAAACTAAACCTGAAGATCTGGTATCACAACCATAGTGATAAAGAAAGTGAACAATCAGATTCAGACTCGGATTACAGTCATAATCACCACCCCACTGTGAAAAACAAGTCTGTTCAACCCTACTTTAAATAAAGCAGTTCACACCTTCATGAAAGTATGTGAACATGACATCAGACAGGTTCTGATCCAACATGATGATTTCATATGGTTCAATTTAACCACCAATGAAATAAGTGCTTTACAGGATCTTAAACATGATCATACACTAAGAATAATGAAAGCTGATAAGGGCACTGGAACGGTGCTCATGTCACAAGATGAATACATTCATAAAATTGAAGCCGAACTTACTGATGAGTCCTTTTTTATAGCCATAAACACTGATAAAGTAAACAGACAATTCTATAAAATTGATTCTATTTTGAAAAAACTCGAACTATCAGAATACATCTCTTTAGATGAATATCTTTACATGCTTATCCCTAACCCTAGCTTAGGGAAAATGTTTGGCATCCCTAAAGTGCACAAAAACAAAGTAAACCCCCCTTTCAGACTTGTCATTTCCAACCAACGTACTAAGACTGAGAAGATATCAGAATACCTTGATACCATCCTTAACCCTGTAGTACAGGCGACCAAATTTTATCTCAAGGATTATTGGGTTTTCTTAAACCATCTTTACAAAGCAAACATTAATCCCAACAAATGCCTGCTAGTTAACCTCGATGTTGTGGCGCTATACACCAACATCCCAAATCAGGAAGGAATGGAAGCTGTTAGACTCTTTCTCTTCAAGTACGCTGGCTTCTCCACAGCCAAAGTTAACACAATTTGTGAACTTGTTAAAGTGGTTCTTAATAATAATTTCTTCCACTTCAACCAAAAGATCTACAAACAGGTACGAGGAGTTGCAATGGGGTCAAAAATAGCCCCCTCCTTTGCTAATCTCAAATTGAGTACATGGGAATAAGAGACTCTGATACATCTTCC
>NC_056750.1:385444348-385446848 GCF_019279795.1 Protopterus annectens
TTCGACATGGTAAATCACACTATTCTCATTAACATTCTTAAATCTCTATCTCTCGACACACTAGCCATTAAATGGTTCCATTCCTACTTAAATAACAGACATCAAGCTGTGCTATGGAAAAACACTCTCTACTCAGCTACCAGTTAACATTGGAGTTCCTCAAGGCTCCATACTGGGCCCTCTTCTGTTCTCTATATTCATTAATGATCTACACCAAGTAATTCCCCAAGCCACATGCATCCAATATGCAGATGACTCTACACTAATATGCACTGCATCATCTGTATCTCATCTTCACTCCCTATCTCAAGACACATTTAACTCTGTAGAACTATGGTTTACAAAACGCTGCCTCTTACTAAACCCCAAAAAAACCAAACTTCTCCTTTTCACACTACCAGTAAATCTCCACCTATAGACTTCTCTCTATCATCTCGTGACGGTACACTAATAACCCAAGATCAAACTACCAAACTGCTAGGTATCACCATAGATAATAACCTAAACTTTGAGGCCCATATCAACAACATTCTGAAAACTACCAATAAAAAAATAGGCTCTCTCTATAGGATCAAATCCTTCCTTACTCCTGCAACTAGAATTACCATTGCCCACACTCACCTTATGTCCACCCTTCTTTATGCTTCACCCATATTTACCAATCTGTCAAAAATAACCTTAAACTAGAAAACTCATTTAATAACATAGCCAGATTTGCCACAGGCATCCCTTACAGAACTCATCACTGTATTAATCTTAAGCTCCTTGGATGGCTTGAACTTCAGCAACATCTGAAATATAATCAACTTACCATCATCCACAAAATTCTGTATCAACCTGAAAAAACACCCATCCTAACAAATCTTATCCACCCCTATGTAAACCTTAAATCCCTAAGATCATCACAAAAATCTCTTATACACAACAACAATTCAAATAATAGAGCAGGAGACTCTCTATTTTCTGTTTCCATTGGAAAAACATGGAATCAACTTCCATCTGAACTGACCACAATTCCCTCAATTACTCTATTTAAAAATAGGCTTAAACTCCACCTAAAAACACACTGGATGTGCCCCTGTTCTAAACCAGAGTGACCAACCTATCTACTGTTGACTTACTCATCTAAAATTTCTCATCTCAGAACCCACTCTTTCACTAACTTATCTTATCCATATTTCTTTATTTCTTTTTTTTTCTAGATACTACCATGCTTCCTCTCCTCACACTCCATACTAGTACTACATCTTTTAAAGTGACTCATATCACTACTACACACTTTACCTAACAACCCCTCCATATATTTTCATTATCTTCCTCTATTATCTATATCAACACTTTTACTAACTTCTTTCCTGCAACTAATACTCTTTAGCAACACATAAATGTACCTTCTTATTAACTATTCTAAGCCTATTAAAATTATACGTTACCTTCATTATGTACTCATAAGTGACAGACTCCCTGTTAGTAAATGTATAAATATGTTTTTTTTTCTTCTATTTTGTTGTTTATGTTAACATTGTTTAAACTGTGTGGAGCTTTTCTCCCCGGGCCTCTACTGAAAATAGACATATATCCAGCTAGACCAGCCCGGTCAACAAATGTAAAATAAAACAAATAAATAAATAAAAATCATGCAACATTTACAAACAGTTTAAATAGCATTTTCCACAACCTCATAGCAACTATATATACTACCAATAAATATAAACATACACTAAATAAACTTCAATAAGAACATAAAGTGCTACGCTTCACTTTGCCCCTTCATAAGCAATTCCTAAAACATACATAAATAAATATTTTGAGGAGGAGCATAGTAGTTTGGTGAGAAGTAGGTTTAATAATTTAAGCAATAGAGAAAGAAATGCTATAAAGGCTCTACAGAATGATAGTAATGTTATTATCTGTCCAGCTGATAAAGGTGGACCTATTGTTTTGATGAACACAGATGCTTATAGAGCCTCAATGTTGAGTATGCTAAATGATAGCAAATTTTATGGTGTTATTGATAGAGGAGAAGCCGAAGGCAAAGCTGACAGAGTTAAAACTATATTGAAGGGTTTATTAGAGTCAGGTGATGTCACCACCGATTTGTTTAAATTCTTTCTAGTTGAAAAACCTGTAATTCCTATAATTAAAGGCCTTCCTAAAATTCATAAAGATGGTACCAACCCACCCATGAGACCCATTGTCTCTGGGAGAGGGTGGTGCACAGAACCGCTGTCGGTTTTTATAGAACAACACCTGAGACCCATTATTAATAATAGTTTGAATATACTAAGGGACTCACAGCAATTTCTGACTGAATTTTTTACTTTTTGTGAAAATAATAGGAATCGTGCCCAGGAGGCTATACATGTTACATTGGATATACAATCACTATTCACTGTAATTCCCAATACAGTGGGTATTGATTCTGTTAGATGTTTTTTGAATAGACACAGCTCTTTTAATGAATCTTTGATTAGTTTGATTAGTAAGTTTTTAAAATTAG
>NC_056750.1:385454348-385474348 GCF_019279795.1 Protopterus annectens
GCCTAATGATGGATAGTTCTGGCGATGAACAAAGCACAGACGCAACAACGGGGGGACATCGTGGTCTGGGCCTAAACAAGTGACATAGTAAGAGTGGAAGTCATGGTGTGGTATTTGCTTTCCACAGGTGAGACAGTCATTAACTTTTTCTGACTTCTGTTAGTGCAAGAAAAAAGGATCCCCAACGGGGTACTTAGTTTTAGAAGACTTCAACTTCAATTTGGTAGATAAAACTCAGGTAGCGGCTGACCGGCACTCGTGCAAACTGCTTCTGCTTCAGGCTCCATGGCAAGAAAGACTGATGTAATGGCATCGGCTGCCTCACTTTATACTACTGACAACCTGACATCAGTCCTCAAGTGACAGCAATCTGGTATTCGGGCTGGCCGAGGGCCACCCTGGCAGGGATAACCCATATGTGATGACTGCAACAGTGAAACATGAAGAACATCATTCATTAATAATAATAATAATAATAATAATAATAATAATTAATACATTTCATGGTATACAGTAGTGGTTTGAAACACAATACAGTACATACATAGTACATTAGATTATTTTTGCAGTACTAGTTAAGACAGCTTCAACAGAGGAAAGTAAACCTTCATAAGTAATATATGTCATTATACAGTTTTCATGGTAAACCATTTGTAAATGGAAAATTGATAGTACTAGCTTATTTATGTCTTGGTTTAAATTGCAGCAATTATTTAACTTGATAGGGTCAGTATAGTCGAGTAAGAGTGGGAATTTAGTAAAGTAAGATAGGCATAAGTAAATGTACATTGTCTGATTGCTCTAGCCTGGTGAGCAGTCATAGCACTGCCAGCTTTGTCTCAGATGCTGCCTGATGTGTTTTTTTAAAGGAGGCTTTAGAGGATATGTTTTGTAAGATAATGGGGAGGGTGTTCCATTTTTTTTTGCCACTGCATTGTTGTATAGTGAGTCACCAAAACTATTATTGCTGTTGGAGACTTGTAGTAATAATTTTCTTGATAATCGAAGAGGCCTTGTGGCTGAGTGCTGTTGCACTAGGTTACTGAGGGCAGTACATTTATTGGGGAAGTAATATAAAGAGTGGCAAAGGCAGAGCTGATTATAAGTTAGTAGTTTGGGCAGATCAAGCCAGTGGAGCTGGTGCAGAGCAGTACAATGGTAGTATCTATATGGGCAATTTGTGTATGTGTGTGTGTATACTTTATATATATATATATATATATATATGTATATATGTGTGTATATATCGAGATATGTGTGTGTGTGTGTGTGTGTGTGTGTGTGTGTGTGTGTGTGTGCATGTATGTATATATGTGTGTGTGCATTTATGTGCTTATGTCTAAATATACACACAAATATACACATATGTATATCTGTATATACCTATACATATATATGTGCACATACATATGAATAACTGAAGATGTATTTGTACGTCTATACAGATATAGATATACATGTTTTATATATATATATATATATATATATATATATATATATATATGTGGATCCACTATGTAATCTCGAAATACTGAAATCCCGAATTTCAGTATTTTGAAATTACACAGCGAAAACCCAAGCACAACTCACAATTCCAAAACCACATAACCGCGAAATTCAAAATCCCAAACTACGCTACACATACATGACACACAAACACAACCCCCCCCCCCCACAATCAAATAAATGCTTCCACACTATAGATAAGCAGGGGGGCAAGCCCCTGTGCACACCCCTACTTATATATTGTAACTCCGAGATCGCACAGACACACATACACACACAGGATAATAACATTCATATAGAATCTGAACAGTTTAATAGATGTATAATGACTTATACTAATGATAGTGAATATATTTGTGATATCAAATCCATCTGGAAAATCCTCAAGTCTCATACTAAGCTTCAAGACACTGTGGGTGACAAACCACTGCTCAGCTTCAAGAGAAACTGTAATTTGAAGCAGTTGCTTTGTCACAAGAATAGGTCTTCAAATGATGATGGCAATGTGAAGAAAGGCATTTTCCCATGTTCTATGTGTAGTTCTTGCACCAATATATTTGACATGAATTAATTCATTCATCATTTACAGAATAAGAAATACATGTCATGAATATGTGGATTGCAGAACTAGTCATCTTGTTTACATCGCTATATGTATTTCATGCAATTCTTTTTATATAGGTAAAACTAACAGACAGTTCAATGAGTGAATATTGAAGCATCTCAGTGACATTTGCTTGCGGGATCTCAATAATCCATTATTCAAACATATGGAACTGGAGAAGGGGCATTACTTTAGGCTTACGGCCCTTCATGTTTTAGCATGAAGGACTATATGGTGGTGATATAACTAAAGACAGAGCAAGCTGAGATGAGATGGAACATTAGGATGAGAGCAGATAAACTTCATGGATTTAATGTGCTGGTTCCCTTGAAATTGACCCTGAAGGGCTGTAGGATTCAATGAATATCATTGTCAATGAATTTCTTTTAGCATCTTACCTCTTGCTTGCACCCTATGCAAAAGTATTGCAGGGTTGTTTGATATATTTGGAGTTACGTACAACTTTTAATATATTTTTATGCTAAGATTGTTACGTTTTGTGGATAGACTCTGAGTGCTGGTTACTGGCAGTCTTGTCGAGTAATTTTTTATATGCAGTGTTATATTAGAAGATAAACTACTGGATTGATCAGTATCTCTGTTTGGCATAGAGGATTGGGTACTGCCAATCCTATTGATTTGTCAAGTTTTTATTATTATGGGTCTTAGTTTTTTATATTCAATAAGGGGTCTTTAGTAGGTATGCAACTGCAAACTTTTGGCATTTATCAATACATAGGCATCGGTTCCTAGGGATGCATTAATATAGTTGATGGATGCTGCAGTATAATTTTTGATACTTCGATGAATGATAGGTTTACTTTAGCACTTCTTTAGTATATCTTTTTATATATTGGACATTACTGGTACATTATTGCAAGCATTATTGTTTTATATTTGCTTGATCTGTATTTTTGTATTTATGTTTTTGTACTTACTAGTATTGTGTAGTTCATTGTGAAACTCAACCATATTTCTGGTGGTTTGTGATTGGTTTTGGACCATCAGGAATGCATATGGTTGGTCTTTGCCTTCCTGACTCAATTGTGTAAGCTCAGAGATGATCTAGGTTTCATTACTTAATATGATAGGATCTTCGCAGGTATAGAACTTGTGTTTCACTGAGTCTGGTTGGTGGATACCTCAGACTCCTGATTGGACAGAGTGTTTAGTCAGAACTACTAACTGGTCATTGTGTCACCAGTGACTTAGAACTTCATGCATTTGTTTGAATAGGTTAGTTGTTGTTTGTTTATAAACAGAGTATATTTCTATGCAGTTATTTATATTTGTGGTTTTATCATCACTTCATGAAGTTGGCATGCATTATTTTGATGCGGACTGTCTACATCGATCGCTGTTGCACACATGTATAGAAGTGGATTTTTGTCTGGTTAGAGGACACTTCAGGCAGCTAATTGGATGTGTTGAAACAGACCTGTTGTTTGGTGTTCCACCAATAAATGTTTATAAGCCAAATGCCGAGCATTCTGTTTTTTGAGTTATCTGATATTAGAGCATAATTTATGCTTTTATTTTTGATTTTAATACATACATGGTGATCTTGGCTGCTGATGCCTTTAACTGGCTAGATTTTATGGACTGAATGTTTGTCGCTTTGGATTTTGTGTTGTATCTGTTTTTATTTCCTTTTCAAAGTGCATCTTTTTGGATATGACTGATAGTGGGCGATCGGCATCCTATCTCCTGGCCTAGAAGCTGTGATTTTGGTGTGAAAGTGACACGCTGACTTCATGTTGAGAATGGTGGTGAATAATGGGGTTGGTCAATATATGTGAAATGCAGAAGTCTGTGTCATATATTATTAGAATAGTCTCTTATATAGCCATTGGTTAGTGGGATCTGTATTTCCATGGGCACTCTAGTCCTTATTGGATAAAAAGTTGGATCACAGCTGCTGATTGGTTGACACTGATATTATAGCTATTTGTTAATGGTTTACTTATTTGCTAATCAGCATTGGATGACTTCAATTTGATATGCTGTTTGTTGATTTGAAGTGCTGACTGATAATACAGCTGGACAACTACACAAGCAGTCTGTGTTTTATATATTACTAGTATTAGTTTTTTATACGTGATACTGCTGGTTAATGGCACTTTCATTTTTAATGGTCACTGAAGGTTGAATCTTAACCTTTATTGGAGCAAATGTTGAATTATTCTTCATGATTGGCTGACACTGACTGTACTGCTATTGGTAAATGTTATGCTTATCTGCCAATCGACATTGGATACCAGATATCAGTTTTTATTGGAAAGAATGCTGAATCCCTGTAGCTGATTGGTGATGGAACAATAATGATATTAAATGCACATTTTAAGTGTTATATTTTATCCAATAATAATAATGTTGATTTTTTAAGACTAGTTTAACTCTAATTTAATCACAGGATGTATTTTTTGACTCTAGAAATGATGATTTCTATTGGTACCTAGATGTTTAAATGTGTGTTTGTTGTTATTTCTATTTGATCTGAAGGGTCTCAGAACCTGAAAGTGCTTATCTTGTTGCACATTTTATTTATTTTTCACAATAAAGAGTATGCTTATCCTCAGACTGGTGGATGTACGGAGGTTCAGAGGTGTGAACTAGGCTAATGGCCCTGGACCCTTTACAAGCCTAGCCTAAAAATATTATCCAGGCACTGTGTCACCCAATGTTAGTTCACAGTGCTCCTATCTAGTAGGGTAATTGGAGTGATCTCTGGAGTGAACTTTCTGTTACCCATTCACTCATCAAGATTTCTCTTAAAGAGGGCCAGTGAAGTGCTCTGTTTGACATGAATGGAAAGCTTATTCCAGAGTATGGGCAGTCTTTGGGAGATGAACCTGCACCTCCAGCATGTTCTGCTAATTGTGGTAATGAGGCTGTGATCTCTGGAGTGTGTGGTGTGGGAGGATTGGGATTTCTTTAGGTGTAGCATTTCAAGTAGGGCTGGGTCAGACATGGCTTTGTAAGTCAAGCAGAGGATACTTCTAAGTAGACAATAAGAGACTGAGAACAGCTGAAGTTTCTTGAATCTGTCCATGTAGGACATGTGTTTAAGGCCTAGGATCCTTTTTGTGAGGTATTTTTGTGGCCTCTCCAGCTGGTGTAGGTGTCTTGTCAGGTACATTCCAAATGGGGTGTTATATTCAATGACAGGTCTAATGAGGGATGAGTAGAGGGGGATGATGACCTCTTTCTTCCTGGATGCGAAACCTTTGGTTATAAGATGTGCCACATAGAAAGACTTTCTGACCACAGTGGCAATCTGGTAGTAGAAGGTGAGGTGGCTGTCAACCTGGGTGCCTAGATCTTTTATGGCCCCTTCAGTGTTCAGTGGGCTCCCATCAACATGGTAATTCATGGGAACTGAGTTTTTTCCAGAGGGGATGATAACGTATTTTTTGGCATTAAGCTTCAGGCCATGATTCCGACACCGGTCAATGGTCTCAGAGAAGCCCTTTTGTAGGATTGCCTGCATCATTTGAGGAGTTGATAATGACTCCTAGCTTGCAGTCATCAGTGAACTTGGTCAGCTAGAGTCATTCTATGTTGGCCTGGACTTCTGAGAAGCAGAAGCCAAAACAGGAGAGGGCCCAGGACTGAGCCCTGTGGAACTTCATTTGTGGCTGTCAGACAGTCTGACTTGGAATCCGCAACTTTCACTCTGTGGGTCCTGTCTGTGAGACAATTTGCAACCCACCTAGTGATGTAAGGATTGATGCCGAGTTTGGTGAGTTTATCAATGATGCCTGAGTGGGGAATGGTATCCAAGGCCTTGGCCAGGTCGAGGTAGGCTGTATGCACTGCCTTACCCTCATCCACAGCCTTGATAAATGCCTCAAAGAAGTCAGCCAGGTTCAACAGGCAGGATCTCCCCTTGACAAAGCCAAACTGTGTGGGGACAAGAGTTTGGAGATTGCCTATATCTTTAAGTAGGTCCATGATGATGCACCCAATAGCTTTGCATACCAGACTCATCAGGCTAATGGGGCAATAGTTCCCAGGGTTTGTAGTTGCTCTCCCCTTTATGGAGTGGGATGACTGTAGCAGTGCACCATTCATTAGGGACATGGCCTGAGGTAAGGCAGTGAATGAACAGGGCACACAGATGTGGTGCCAGTTCATTTTGTAGCTCATGTAGGACAGGGCCAGGGATATTATCAAGTCCCATGGATGCTGTATTCTTGGCTTTGGACAATGCAGCTTTTACCTGTACTGCAGAAATGGTTGGTACTAGGCTTTATTCTGGTATTGTGATAGGGGCCTTGGGGGGGGGAGAGGGGTAAAGTCGACACTGAATCTGTCGGCCAGTATGATGGCTAGATCTGTTGGCTCAGTATAAGTGTTGTCACTGTGCAATAACTCAGAGCAAATTTTGGTATTGCCTTTAAGGTTTTTGAAGCTGCAATTCTGTCTTCATAACTCACTTTAGAGGATTTGATAAGAGATCTCAGCTTTTTGTTGAGACTGATAAGGGAGGTTTTCCAGTCTTGTGACTTCATTTTTTTCTGCAACAGTTTCTTCCTTCTGTTGCAGAGTTTATTGATGGCTAGGTACCACCAGACTGGCTTCCTTTTTTTGGAAGAGAGCATCTTAGTTCTATTTGGTATAGCAATGTCCATGCATTTGTGTACATGCTCATTCAGTATATTGGTGTATGATTCAGCAGTCATGCAGCCAGAGGTGCCAGAAGCTGTTGAAGGCTTGGGGGAGGTGGAGGGTGAAAGGGGCACTTAGTGATCTAAAAAGGGCAACCTTTTAAAAAATATTTACTCCCTCAACATAGGTTTACTTGGAGGACATTTTAAGCTTAGCCAATTTCCCTTTTGGGGTGGCTGCCTTTCAGTTTTCTCTTTCTGCGCTATTTTAATACAACATGATCAAGGTGAATCATGAATGGGTATGAAGGTTTATAAGGTGTGGATTAAATTTTGTATCAACCCTTATATGTGTTTTATCACTGAATGTTTATTAAATCTTAACAGTGTCGTCCTTTGCTGTGCCATTCATTATTGTATGACGTAATATTCAATACACAAACTCTCTTTCTTCATCTCAAAATGTATTACCTATTCCAAAACATTTTAGTTCATTTCTATTAAAACATTGCTTCTGTCATTTCATCAGACTAACACAACTTTCTTGCACTTGTATTACAAAGCCCTCATAGTATGCAAATTTGTTATTGTAATCCTACAGTATTATAACAGTTCTGTCAAATGTGCAAACATTATTTGGGTAAAGAAAACAATCAGAATATGTTATGAAGATAATAAAGAAAAATACAGTAAAATCAAAGAACCTTTCCATTAATTTTTATGCTGTGTTCACTTATAATCCAAACAGGTCCATTCATTTGACAAAACTATTAATTTTACTATGTGGCTGAAACTATAAGACCTCAGCATTCATTCTGTCCTTTCTCTCTTTAACTTGTAGCATAAAATAAAGGTTATTACAGAATATTACAACAGAACTGTCTTGGCAGACATGTAAGCTGACACACGCACCTTCTCTCTCAACCACATGTGCGCATACACATTCCCTTCTCTCTTAACCGAACTCCACCCATCCATCCTCAACCCCTTTTCCCATTTTGCGCATGGGGTTGGGGTGTCACTTCAGCAGCGATAATTATCTCGAGCCAAGGTTTACACTGCCGGGTGGCTAGCTCTGCCACAGTAGTTCATCCATACCATTCGCGCACACACACGCACCAACAGCCAATTTAGTGTTGTCCAAACCATCTGCTGCATATCTGTTCACGTCTTTTAATTTCATTCCTACAGTTTAAAAATAAATTACTTCCACTTTTAAATTTGCAGTGGTTTATGCTCCAACATGCTTCACATTTCTACAAATTTATTTCATTTTAAATTACAATGGAACAAGCAAAGAAAAGAAGGCATAAAAGGAGGATGAGGCTAATAAACAGTGCTGTCAACAATACATCACAACAAAAACAAGCTTTCATGCAAATCTAAATCAACACAGCCAAAATGTATAGGCACGTCAATTCTTTGTCAGGTGAGTGACCACAAATACAACATAATAGAACAGTTTTACAAGTACTATAAATAGAAGTTATGTCCTTACCATAACGTTCCATGTGGAGTGTTCATCTCGCCTTTGTTCTTACACCTGGGTTCGGAGCCAATCCTCGGCTCCGTGTCGGCCGCTTGGCAAAGCTCTGCATCGAGAAGAAGCTCGAGACCAACCTAACTCCCACAATCCCCCTCTGCCTTTACCTCAGATCTAGTTTGCAAGCAAACCAGAAGCCAACAGAGAGAATATAACACATTCATGCCAACAAGAACAAATATAGTTGAAAAATATAACCACAACAACTGCAAAAAGGCAGAAGCAGGAGAACCAAACCAGACACCTAAACTGGATGTTCTTCCTGAGGGTGGGAGGTGGGAATGTAAGAACAAAGGCGAGATGAACACTCCACATGGAACGTTATGGTAAGGACATAACTTCTATATGTGAGAGTGTTCAATCTCGCCGTTTGTTCTTACACCTGAGTAGCGTCCCTAGCTCCCTGTTCCTGAGGAACTCACGGGAGAACGTTCCTGAGCACAGTGTAACCAAAGGTTGCCCTGTCCCTAGAAATCCTGTCTACTTTGTAATGAGTAATGAATGTATGTGGTTTAGACCAAGTAGCAGCCACACAAATAGTGTCTAACAGTAGGCGGGCTGCATGAGCCAGGGATGTAGATACTGATCTTGTAGAGTACCCTTTGGGCATGACAGGTAAAGTTTGCTCCGAGGCAGCATAAACAAAAATAATACAATCGGAAAGCCATTTGGAAAGGGTTCGTTTCGTAACTGCCATACCCTTCTTGCTGTCTGCAAAGGCTACAAAAAGCTGATCTGTTTTTCTGTGATCTTTTGTTCTATCCAAGTAAAATCTGAGTTGTCTATGAAAATCTAACTTGTGTAACATATATTCCAACTTATTGGAGTGGTTTTTGAAAAAGGTAGGGAGCTCAATGGACTGATTAGTGTTATTAACGGAGCAAACGTTGGGAAGAAAGGACGGATTAGTGCGAAGAGATACTCTATCAGAGTGAAAGATCAAATAAGGGTGTTTAACGGAAAGAGCTTGAAGCTCCGATACCTGTCTGGCCGATGTAATGGCCACCAAAAAGAGGGTCTTCCATGACAAAAATTTCAAAGGACAGGAAGAGGCTGGTTCAAAAGGTGGTAGCATCAGCTGAGATAAAAGAAGGTTCAAGTTCCAAGGTGATGTAGGAGTTCTAACTGGTGGTCTAATATGGAAAGATCCTTTTAGAAAGGCCTTACAAAGTCTGTGAGCCATAATAGGAGCCCCACATTCTTCCACATGAAAGTTTGAAATGGCAGCCAATTGCACTCTCAAAGTGGCAGGAGAAGCTCCTTGGTGGAACAGTTCGGTCAAAAACTCCAAGATCCTATTTAAAAAAGCTATCACGGGGTCCAGTTGTTGCGTATTTGCCCAGTGCACAAAACGCTTCCATTTACTAGTGTAAATCTTTGTAGTGGAAGCTTTATGAGAAGCCACTAGTATATTCTGAACTGCAGGGGAAAGAAGATCAGACCTGGCTAAGTAGGGAAGCGGAGCAGCCAAGCTGCTAGTCTGAGGGAGAGTAGCAATGGGTGGGGTGCCCCTGACGAGTGGGTCAGTAGATCCGGCTCCGTGTCCAGGATCCAGGGTTCCCGAATTCGGTGTGCCAGAAGAATGGGAAACCAGATCTGATGAGGCCAGAATGGGGCAATGAGGATAATCGTCCTTTGCAGGTTGTTGGCTTTCTGCAGAAATTTTGCAATCAGGGGGAAAGGAGGAAAGGCGTACAGGAGACCCGGGGGCCAATCGTGTACCAGAGCATCCCTGGGGACTTCCCCTGGAGGGGGTAATAGGGCAAAATAGCTTCTGCATTTGGCGTTCATTGGAGACGCAAAGAGATCGCAGGAAGGCTGGCCCCACTTGCGAAAAATTTCCTTCGCAACTGACTGTTTGAGGGACCACTCGTGAGGTAACAGGATAGCTCTGCTCAACCTGTCCGCTATGACATTGGATAACCCCGGGATGTGCGTTGCTATCAGAAAGCGACCCGTGGACTCCACCCATTGCCAGATTCTCATGGCCTCTCTGCATAGTTGATAAGACTTGGTTCCCCCTTGTTTGTTTATGTACCAGACTACAGACATGTTGTCCGTCTGAACTGCAATTGTCCCTAGAGGAAGAAGGGGAGCAAAGTGTTGCAATGCTAGAAACACTGCCCTCAACTCTAGAACATTGATGTGCAGATTGTACTCCAAATTGGTCCATTCGCCTTGGACTGTCTGTCCCTGAAAGATGCCCCCCCCACCCTATCAGGGAAGCATCCGTGGTCACCGTAGCTGTCGGTGTAGGTAGCACAAATGGTCTTCCGCTGGAAAGATTGCAAGTCCGAAGCCACCAAGCCAGGTGTGATTTGCATATGTTTGTGATGTGAATTTCGTGCATCAGGGGTAACTGTTGGAACGACCATTGTGCAAACAGTAGCCATTGAAGAACTCTCATGTGCAGTCTTCCCAAGGGTATCGCAATGAGAGAAGCTGCCATGAGACCCAAAACCTTCAGAACCAGTTTCGCTGGGGATTTTTTGGATGATAGAAGAAGAGATATATGGCTTTGTAAGGAGGCTATCCTTTCTGGAGGAAGCCTTAGAATTAAGCAACGCGTATCCAATTCTGCTCCTATGAATGAGATATGCTGTGATGGCTGTAGTAAGGATTTTTCGAAATTTACGGAAATTCCGAGATGAACACAAAGTTGTAGTGTGTAATCCCTGGCCTGAATCAGTCGACGCTCGGTGGTGGCAGAAAGGAGCCAGTCGTCCAGATATGGAAACACCTGGAATCCCAGGCATCTGAAGTGAGATGCTACCACTGCCATACATTTGGTGAAAACCCTGGGGGCTGAGGTCAGACCAAAGGGCAGGGCTCGAAACTGAAAGTGACTGGCTCCCAGCCAGAAGCGCAAGTGATCCCTGGACGCCCTGGCCATTTTGATGTGGTAGTATGCGTCCTTTAGATCTATTCAGCACATCCAGTCGTCCTTCTGCAAGAATGGAAGGATCGATTGAAGCATGACCATCCGGAACTTTTCTTTTTTGATGAAGATATTGAGTTTGCTTAGGTCCAGAATTGGCCTCCAGTCCCCTGTCTTTTTTGGAACTAAAAAGAACCTTGAGTAAGTTCCGAATCCTCTTTGGTCCGCTGGGACTGGTTGGATGACTCTTTTTTCTAGCAGCTTTGAAATTCCTATAGCTGCAGGGCCTCACAGATGGGGCGGCACATCTGGGAGTCTTTTCTGTGGAATTGGGGGGAATAGGAAGGGAATTCTGTAACCTCTGGTAACAATGCTTTTTACCCAATTGTCTGATGTAAGACTTTGCCAGGCCTGAGGGTATAAAGCTAAGTGACCCCCGACTGCCTCCAGAGCAGGACAGTCGGGCCTCCTCTCAGGAGTGCTGGAAAGGTTTCCCAGGGAGTGTATCCCTGTCACCTTGGTTTTGCAGACCCCCTCTGCCGCCAGGGCGACGTCTTCCACCTCTGCCCCCTCCTCTGCCTCTAGAGGGGGCATCACCCTGTGTGCCTGGGAAAGAACCTTGGGGTTTTCGAAACCACATTTTTCCACCACGTTGCCCTTTGGGGTACGGTCTGGATGGGGTGGAAAAACGGACTCCGACAGCAGACAGAGTCTTTCCCTCTTGCTCACACCGGGTAAGGGTCTCCTTTACTTTGGGGCCAAAGAGAGTGGCACCATCAAATGGGGCATTAGTAAAGGAAGACTTGAAGGCTTCCGCAAAGGAACATAAGTGCATCCAGGATTGTCTACGAAGAGCAATCGCTGAAGCCGCTGCCCTACTTGACCCTTCGGCTGCGTATGAGATCAGCCTCATGGACGAGTTTATTTATTATTTATTTATTTATTTATTTATTTTACATTTGTTGACCGGGCTAGTCCAACTGGATACATGTCCATTTTCAGTGGAGGCCCGGGGAGAAAAGCTCCAAGGTCATGGTTAGTTTGACAAATACACCGATGATGTTAACACAAGTTAATACTAGTTAATACAAATACAATGATAAAACTATAACAAGTAAATACAATTAAATACACTGACGCTTAAAGGCCAAATAAGAGAAGCAAGAGTTATATAAATGATTTAACGAGGTACAGATTAGAACAGCCAGACAAGCAGGGCTAAAATAGAGCATTCTTTGGTTTTTGGTCTGGTGGAGGCAGAGAGAAGCCTAGGTACGGCAGGGACAATAGCTTTTAGTCTGGACTGGAGCAGGGGCATAACCATTTGGATTTCAGGTATGCTCTAAGATGTATTTTAAATTGGTACTGAGAGGTCATAAGTCTTAGGTTGATTGGAAGGGCATTCCAGGATTTGCCAATGGAATTAGCATATAGTGCTTCACCACCAGCGTTGTTAGATTTAATGGTCAGTACTTGTAGACTTTTGGAAGACCTGAGGGAGTTAAGGTTGGAGTACGGGGTAAGTATTTTGTTCAGTGAGGGGGTTTTATGTGGATGGTTGATCATTTTAAAAGCCTCGGTTAGCTGGTTGAATTTGAGAATATTGGGCAGTTCCAGCCATTCGAGAGATCTTAAATTTAGGCAGTGATGGGTGCGATAGGGCATTCCAGTTATGAATCTGGCTATGTGATTGTAGGTAGTAGAAAGTTTATTAAGCTCTTTCTTATTGAGGAAGGAGAATATCGAGGAGGCATAAAGGAGTCTGGAGAGGAGGTGGGTTCGCGGAATAGTTAGTTTGCTGTGCGGAGTTAAGAAGGCCTTTATTCTATACATTGACCCAAGTTTTTTGTTGACTGATTTAATAGTTAAATTTACATGCATATCAAATTTAAGTTTATGGTCTATGGTCACCCCTAGTAGTTTGGTATGGGATACGGGGTAGATAATGGTGCCATTATTGGAGGACACATGGAAGGTTGGGTTGTTGGTGTTAAGGGGTTCTATAGTTTGAGCAGTCGCTGGAGTGGGGAAAAATAGAAGTAATTTGGTTTTGGTAGGGTTAAGTAAGAGTTTAAGTTCCAAGAACCATTTTTCGACAGTGGAAAAGCAGTTTTGGGTAGTGTCTTGGAGTTTGGCGAGAGATTCGTCAGAGCAGATCAGGGTGGAGTCATCTGCATATTGAATGCAGGTGGCTTTGGGAATAATTGAGTGTAGGGACCAAGGATAGATCCTTGGGGGACACCAATATTCGTGGGGAGTAGGTCTGATAGGCTGTTTTGCCACTGGACCGCCTGTTTTCTGCTAGAGAGATAGGCATTAAACCAACTTATGGTTAGTTTGCTAAGATGTAAGGTTTCCAGTGCCTGAAGCAGTAGTTGGTGGTTGACCATATCGAAGGCTTTCGATAGGTCTAGAAAGAGCGCAGAGGATATTAGTTTATTATTGCGATTGTGGTTGACTGAGTCAACAAAGGAGAGGAGAGCTGTGGTTGTGCTGTGATGGGAAAGCCATGTTGGGTTTGATAGGAGGTTGTTTTGTGTGAGGTAGGTAATGAGTTGTTTGTGGACACAGCGTTCCATAATTTTGGCTAGGGGAGACAGTATGGCTATGGGTCTATAGTTAGAGGTTTCAGTGGAGGACCCTCCTTTGTGGAGGGGGATGATATAAGAGATTTTCCAGATAGAGGGAATAGATGCTTCAGAAATAGTCCGGTTGATCAAGATTGAGACAGGGTAGGCTATGGCATCAGATGCTATTTGTAGGTATTTGGCAGGAGCAGATCTGCCGCGAGGGTGGTTGGTTTAAGTTCTTTCAAAGGGTGCAAATGTAGGAGGTGGAGATGGGTTGTAGGTTAAAGGCAGTTTGGGTTGTATTTATGGTTGGGGTAGCCACCAGGAGGCGTGGCAAGCTTACTGGCAAGGGACTGGATGGTCTCAGTAAAAAGAATTAAAGGAGTTGGCTATTTCTGTTGGGTCATTGTCCATGAGTTTGTCGGGGTGGGGGTAGTAGACTTACGGGATGTAGTAGGTGGTTAAAACCAGCCCAGAATTTTTAGGATTATACTGATGTTTGTCTTGGAGGTGACAGAAATATTGTTTTTATCAGATTCTACTTTGGTTGAATTTCTAAGCTGGAGGAACTTGATGCGATCTAGGGGTTTTGTGGTTCTCCATTTATTCCAGGCCTGGTCTCTGATTCTAATTTTAGATTTAGTTTCTTGTGTTAGCCAGGGTGCTATCGTTCCTTAGTTCTAGTAAGTCGTTTAGGAGCATGGGAATTGAGTATCTTGAGGAAAGTGTCATTAAAGTATGAGACACTTTCATCTAACGGTAGGGTTTTAGGATGTGCCAGTTACAAGCCTTGAGATCAGCTAGGAATTGGTCAGGGACAAAATTCTTGCTGTTCCTTACTAATCTAGTTATGGGATTTGAACATTTGTGTTTTATAATAAAAGTAGCGAGGTGGTCGCTAAAGATGTTTGGGAAGGGGTCCTGTGGTATAGTTATTAGGATTCCTATTAGTAAGAATCCAGTCAATAATGCTCTCCTTTTGTTGGGCTTGTCCAAGTCTAGTGGGAGAAAGAATATTTTGGGAGAAACCATGTAAGTTAATGGGAGAGGATTTGATTGAGCAGAGTAGAGACCAGTCAATATTAACATCTCCTAATATTATAATTTCTTGGGGATAGTTATTAGCAAACCAACTAAGGGTTTGTTCAAGGTTTTCTACATTTTGCCTGGTGGTAGGTAGATTACTATGAGATTAATACTTTTTGTCTGTTTAGGGATAGCTTAAGGGCAATCAGTTCCAGGTTAGGGACTTTTGGGGTTGGAGTAAATTCATTGTGATGCTCAAGGAGTTCTTGAACATTACAGCTATTCCGCCACCCTTCTGGTTGTCTGATCAGCCCTGATGATGTTATACCCAGGAGGATAATTTCCTCATCCTTGGTGCTTGGTTTGAGCCAAGTTTCTGATAAACACATTATGTCAGGGGAGTGTATATCAAGCATGGCATGTAAGCTATGGACTTTATTATTAATGCTTCTAATATTGAGATGAAGGCAAAAGAGCGAGTCCGCTGGTCTACTAGCTGCATGGAGGAGCTTAGGGGCTAGGTCACTATGAGGGTCTGGGTTAGGGTGGATATCGTCATTAGTGATGGATTTTTCAAATATTCTAGTATTTTTTGTAGTCTAGTAAGTAGTTTAAGCTGTTCCCTTAATGAGGATACTTTTGGGTATCTAAGAATAAGGTGTGTACTTTTAGGGATGAGGTGAGTAGCAGAGTAGAGAGGAGGGATAAGAGTAGTGGTATTTTGGGAATACAGGAGGTCTGACCCTTGGGAAGGTAGACTCCTGTTAGGGCTTGTGTTTCATAGGTTGTTAAGAGATACAGTTGTAAAATGAGGAGTAAAAGTACAAGGGGAAGGGTGGTAAATGAGTTTCTGTCCATGGTGATGGGTAAGGTCTCTGTAATAGGGCTAGGGGAGGTACCTAGGTCCAGAAAGCTGGAGGTAATAGTAGGGTGAGATAATTGGAGAGTTAGGTAGGTGGGCGGAGTTGGTTTAGTGGTAGGGATTGGCAGAGATGGAGGGAGGAGTGGACAGTTTTGATTGGGTAGTGGTAAAGGGGATGGGCTTGATGACCAAATAAATGTAGAGGTAGTGGGGGCAGGAGGCCGGAGCCCGTGAAGCGAAGGGCTAAGCCGGGATGGGACTACACCACAGAGGATTTCCCTGGGTCTTAAAGGAAACCAGGTTTAATGGTAGCTACCTGAGTTTTTTATTTCTTTTTTCACTTTATTTATTTTTTAGTAGATGGAACCTGTGTTCATTAGATGTTGTTCTGCCTGGTTCCTGTAGTAGAGTACAAGGTGTTTAGCAAAATAAATTGAAAAGGGTAGTTATTTATTTACCCTGAGTCACTTATTGGAGTAGTGGTAAATAGACTTTTCTGATGGGGTCTTGTGGGGTCCTGGAATAGGAAAAAAACGCCACCCTGGTGGAAGCCAAGCAACAGTTTCTGTAATGTCCACGTGTCATATAATCATCTGCCTTTGTCTATAAAGCTGATATTTTCTTCAAACGACCTTCACATAACCAACCTCTCAACCAGCCTTATGTTGTGACCATGTGTTCTCTGAGCTGAATACTGTAGAAAATGATACACATTCATCAACTCCTAAAGAATGATATCAACCACCCCCCTCATGATCCAAGAAAAAAATCAAAATCAAAAAAATCCAAGAGTTTGCAATAGATGTAAGGGTATTGAGATGTGCTGTAACTTTCTCCGAGACAGCAGCATCTGTAGTACCCTGGAGGGTATCTCCCAACTCTTTTATTAGATCCCTCTGTAACCGTGTGAAATGGGTCAAATAGCTCAGGGATCGCATAGAAAAAGCCGCTGAACTAAAAATGCGCTTCCCATACCTGTCCATAGTCCTAGAATCTCTGTTAGGCGGATGGACAGATGAGGAAGATTCAGACATCTCCTTTTTCGTGGCCGCTGCCACCACCATAGCGTCCACTGGCACTCCCTTTGTTAGATAAGCCTTATCTTGGGGGGCAGTAATATATTTATTAGGCTTTCTAGGGACTGGCTCCACCGTGTCAGGTGTCTCCCACGCCCTTCAAGCAATCAATTCCATCAACTCATCGAAGGGCGGAGTGACCCAGGAGGAGGAAGGGCGAGCACCGAATGCCTTCAGCAATACTGACTCATCCTCAGAAGGGGGTAGGGATTGCCAATCACCTCTCTGCTTTAGGATCTCCAGGATGTCCGAAAAGGAGACATCCTCTGAGGGTGATTTTGGGGACCCTTCTGACTCATCCAAGTCAGTGTCCGATGTCAAGGATTCTTGTGGAGAATCCAAGTGTCTCCTCTTACACAATCTTTTCCTCGGAACTTCCTCGGGGGGGGCATCCGATGAAGCCTCCGAGGAAGAGGGGCACCCTCTAGGGGTGGCTGAGACACTGGTGCTCGACACTTAGATGTAGCCGTGGGTGCAGAGGAGGATAACGGACCTTTATGGGAAGGAGAAGCTGTTTCTGCTGAAGTGGTTGTCTGAGTAGACAACACCTTCCTCATGAGGTCGAAGGCTCCCGGGTCCCGAGTCGAGGTATCCCCCGGTTCCGAAGAAATCAGAGGAATCCCCGAGACAGGCACCGAAGGTATCGACCCCGAGGACGGAGCCGAGTCGATCCGAGCCGAGGCTCCGAGAGGGAGTGTCGGAACCGAAACATCGGTCCGACTCTCAGTCCCGGATCCAAGAATGGATCTTCGGCTCCGAGACTCCGGTACTGGGTCCAATGGAGTCGAGGTGAACGGTGCCGACCGAGAAAAAGACGGTTCCGGCACCGAGGGCTCCACAATCACCAGATCAGCCTCTCCTGGCTCCGAAGACTGGATAGGCCTCGGAGGAGGAACAGGTGGAGATAAGGGAAGGCCTTCGAGTCTCGACACCAACTGAGAGGAGACAGAGATGAGTTTGGATAAGGCCATATTCTCCATCAATTTCTGCACCACGCGGTCTACATCGGTGTTGAAGAGGGGGCCTGGAAGAACGCGTCAAAGGAATCGAAGACGGAGCCGACCTCAAAAGTGCAGGAGGAGGAAGCTCCGTCACCGGTTCCAAGACTCGAGGCTCGGTAACTGACAACAGTTCAACACTCGGCCCCGAAGTCTGTGGAACCGGTGATCGAACTTAGAATGAAGAGCTCGGAGCCGATGACATGGGCTCCGACGTCTTCGATTCCTTTGAGGATTTAGATGCCTGGTCTGATGCATCCAGAGCCTCTTGGAATGCAGGCTTCAAAAGG
The DNA here is from genome assembly GCF_019279795.1 of Protopterus annectens. Classification (NCBI taxonomy): domain Eukaryota; kingdom Metazoa; phylum Chordata; order Ceratodontiformes; family Protopteridae; genus Protopterus; species Protopterus annectens. The sequence goes on from NC_056750.1 coordinate 385,472,312, forward strand.
CCCCTATCCATAAGTTTCCTGCGCCTATCTGTCATGACCCTTCCACTGAAAGAATGGCAGATGGAGCAGTCTTCCTGCAGATGGAGAGGGCCAAGACAGTAGACGCAGGAACTATGATTGTCTGTGACAGACATTTTCTGTTCACATTGGCACCGTTTGAAGCCTGATTTAGCTTTCTCAGACATGTTCAAGTCAAATCCAGTAAAAAGTGAAATAGCCAGTACAATTGTCCAATCCAATAAAATTTTTCAAATCCAGTAATATTTGTCAAATCCTGTAAGAAAGTCAAATCCAATAGTCAACTCCAGTAAAATTAAAGGGTGGGGTAGGCCCCGAGGGAATAACTCTAATAAAGTATATAAAAACTATATACGGAACCGAGAAACCCTCGATACACTACTCACACACACACACAGTCAACTTTAGAGAATGTTTACCCAAAAAAAATTTAAGAAAATATAAGAAATAATTAATCTTAGCTTTGAGGTGGTCCGAGCTCATCAAAAATGATGCGAACGTTGCAGTGGCAAACTAGATCTGAGGTAAAGGCAGAGGGGGATTGTGGGAGTTAGGTTGGTCTCGAGCTTCTTCTCGATGCAGAGCTTTGCCAAGCGGCCGACACGGAGCCGAGGATCGGCTCCGAACCCAGGTGTAAGAACAAACGGCGAGATTGAACACTCTCACATCTTTACTTTAACAAGCAGTAAAATAGAGGAGTAGGCTTACACATCTGACAGAATTATTATGAGGTCTCATTCAGATAAAAATAAGGCAATAAATGTAACCAAGACACTGGAAAACTATTGCTATGCAAGTGTTTAAGTGACCCATTCTGGTTTAAAAGTCAACCACCCCTACCCCCCAAAAAAAAAGACAAACATTCCATATATGGTCTTTCAAGATACTCAAGCATATTTAATAATATCTGCAACATAGACTCATAATTTCAGAAATGCACGCTGCTGTAAGACATTTCTGTAAAATAAATAAAAAGAAATGAACAAGCCCTCATGCTATGCAGTACTAATAAATGGCAACAGCGCTGAACAGCAACGCAATCCTTTAGGCATTTTGCATCATCATTAACGGATAAAATTACAAACAGAAGAATTTTCACATTTAGTTTCAATGTACCACCCCACTTGAAAAGTACTACAGATGTTTTATACACTACTTGCTATAAAGTAAAGAACACCACAACTTCTCAAAATTAAACAGACACAACTTTTTCAGTGCAGAGAATGTAATTGTAACAGCCAGTCTGCTTTGACCCACACTGAAGACACAAACAACTCTAGAATTGTAAATATACAAGGCAAAATAAATGGGCTAACCAACACTTAGCTCATGAGTCATTACCGTGAAATTACAACACAAAATAATGTCAAAAAAATAAATAAATAAAATAAAAAATAAATGCAATGCCGCCCTATTAAAAAATATAATAGTTTACTAAGCTTTGATTCACTGTGTGTCTGCTCCAAACTGGATAAAGTACAGGTAATTACAGACTGTTGCCCTCCCCTCAAGTTAGATATAGCTTTTTGCTTCTATGCAGATGACCACCATGCTGCTTATGTCACAAGCTCTACCCTGACAGTACAGCACAACATTAAACTGTCATCCCAAAGAATACAGGACAAAAACACTGCTGAAGAAATGAAAAAGGCATCCTACTTACAGCACAGGACTGACTGCGCAACATGCTTTTATCTTTTTTTGCATGTTTATTAGCAGAATTACATCTCTTGAAGGAACTGCACTGTCAGCTTAAATTCAGCGCTCGAGTGTTGAATGTATTTACATTAATTTTGGTGTGCTTGCTTGTGATGCACACAAGGTCCTCCTTAAAGGAGGAGATGCACCACAGAGTGAAGAAGTTTTTTTTCTTTTGTTTTTATTGTCAATCTGCAACTGTAAAAGTGGGAGGGCACTAATACCCCCTCGCCCCATGGTGCCTATAAATGCAGCTATTTTCCATTGGCATGGGTGCCAAGAAGGTAGACACCTCTGTTTTTAGGAGTCCAAAGTTGGCTT